>NC_142670.1:4800000-4997500 GCF_964200805.1 Pocillopora damicornis
TCTCCATAGGGTTAGCCGTTAGCCGTAAATCGGTCAAAAAACTAGCTGTTAGGCGTAAAAATTGACAGATTTTAACCCTTAGTTACAGCAAAAATTAACCTTAGAAATCTTTCCCTCCTACAAAGTGTTAATTTGTGTTATTTTGAGTTAACCGCAGCAGAAAAATGGCCAAAATTTAAACCGTTAGCCGCAAGAAGTTCTCCTCGGTCGACCCTCTTCAGTTCTAAGTAAGTTAAGCTGTTTTAGTTAAGTTTACAACCGTGGAAAAAAAAATTCATCAATATTTTCTACACTCGAGGAAGCACACCGACCTAGGGTACCCATGATGAGGACTCTTTCTATAAATGGAGTAAAGCATCATCTCCCAAAGTGAAAGGTAATTTCTTTTTCCTTGCCTCTTCAAAGATATATGACAAAACATCATGTCGCTTTACATGCTTACAGAAGCGCGTCGCGTGACATCCTAAGGAACGGCTGCCAATGAAACTAGTAGTTATAAAATCTGAAAAAAAATCGAGGTCTTTATCTTATTTAATAACTCTATCCAAAGAGATGGGCAATAGTTGAGCGAACTAGACACAGGTGCGCTCACTACTTCAAACGACAAGATGTAACAAAACATCATATCTGTCGCATAACGTGCTAAAGAAGTGCGTCGAGATGGATATTAGCAGTTATAGAGTCAGAAAACATCGAAGTTTATCTCTCATTCTGTAAACCTATTCAAAGAAATGAGCAAAAGTTATTAAGCGAATAAGACTTAGGCGCGCTCACTACTTCAAACGACAAGAAATGGCTTATGCAGGTTGATGCAGAAATTTTCTTCCCTTTGTCATTGATTTCCTCTTCCATTCTTACAAAAAACCAAGCGACTTGTTTCATTGTTTGACATTTAAAAGTTAGTTTATTGTACTTAGATAATAAGTAAACAATCTAATCGGAGAAACTAAATGAAATCATTTGGCTCCAACTTTCTAGCTCGTTCTGAGCTTCTTTTAATGCTGTGTACGCCGGTAACTAAAATTAAGATAAAACTTCTCGTTTTGCCTTCGGACGATTAGTTTAAAAAATATACTTAAAATGCATCGATCGTCTTGTAAAAAAAAACACAATTTATCGCATTCAAAATTAAAGGAGAAATCTCAGAAAATTAACTAATACCAAGACTAAATCCTTGCCATTACGGCCAAAATCTGTCATTTTGGGTCCAGATAAACCAAATTCTGATCAGCAGAAACTAACTTTAAGTACCAATTACTGGGTACAAATCATCGAAAAGTTACTCACAATTCCCATCCGACATAAACTAAGATAATCGAGCAATCGGACAACTGATTATTTTCCAATTTCCATGGAAATTCTCCAGACACGCACATGGCTGTAACAGCTTTACATCACTCATGAGAAAAAAACCGATTGAGTAAAAGTCTAAAAAACTCTGGAAACGTTTTCAAGACTTTTCAACTTCGACGCTAATGCAACGCCCACATCCGCTTAGTAGGTAATACATAGATTAAAAATTAACTTTTGTATAGATACTCATGATAATTTCAAGACATTATGTGAAAAAAACCAGTAGTTTCAGCTGAACATAAAAGATCAAGCTCTTAAGAGCAGTTCAGACAAGGAAAAAGTCAACTTTTGAATCAATGAAAATCCGTTCTCTTGTTAAACTTGACTTTAGTCGCCTTTTGGTTCTTCCTGCTTTGAAAAGAAGACTCTTGACAAATATTTAATCGGTAGCTTACTGGTTTATGGTCCAAATATCAGCGTTTGCGGGTATTCTAAAACTCCTTGGGGCTCCAATGCTCACTGCCTTAACTGAAAAATAAAAGAATCTAAGTTTAGGAAGGATAGTTGAGTTGCCATAAAATATTTCATAGCACATGAAACGATACATTGCACAAAAGGATTGTTTTAAAAGAAATTTGCTTTTTTACTCCTATCAGGTTTCCTAAAAAGAATGTCATCATCGTAAACGTGTCCTCTTGATTTTACTGCATCTCAACTTGCCGGAGCAAAAACTAAATATCGTAGCCCAACTGAAAGGAAAATAACACGCAAGTGTCATTGCTCATAGATAAGCTATAATTACGATTTAAGGTAACTTTGTATTAAATAGAATGTATAAACAGAATATTTACTTGTTTCGGCTTCTAATATCCTTGACATCCAGGTTGACATCATCACCAATGAGTACAAATGGTGCCCAGTAAATCACCTCCTTGAACTCTTCAATTTCTCTCATACACTTCATGGCCTGATTGAGAGCTTCACTTGCTTTCTTGCCTTTGGCAAGTGCATCGTAGAAGAAACTCATGAACTCCAGGGTTCCCTCGTCGCCAATCGCCCACAAGGTTACCACAACAGATCTAGCACCGGCACCCAAAAGTGCACGCGCCATGCCCACCACACCCTCTGCCATGACTTCCCCACGAGCAGTGTGACAGCAGCTAAGTACAACCAGACGAGCTCGCAACCCAGCTTCTATGACATCTTTCATCGTCAGTAGATAGTCTTCCTCATGCGGCTGAGGGTTTTCTCTTGTGGTGTTTGGCGCTAGGATAACTTCTCCAGTTTCCATTTTACCGTGTGCTGCTATGTGAACTAAGGCCACTGATGATATTCGTTTTGAAACTTCATGTTTTGTTGCCATTTCTCCAGTGAGGGGGGGAACATTGAGGATACGTCCGATCATTTCCACTTCTTCCCTTGCTCCTGGAAGTTGTTCCAAACGTCTTCCCTGATAGATGATATCTTTGAAACATGGGTCGCCGACAAGCAATGCACCAGTCTTGATGTGAAAGTCAGCTGGACAATCATGAATTAGTTGCAACGTCGTCAGAGAGGGAAGCACACGAATTGTGCAAGAATCACTCAGATATGATGACTTGGAGTCCAGCAACGCTGCATAAGGTACAAGGCAAAATGGCCCCTCAGGAACGAATGTTATCTCGTTGCCTTCGATCAGGTCAGCAATAGGAGCAACGATAATGTCATGCAGCTTCTTTAAAGCACTTGATTGGGAGTGCCTCACATCAACTCGGATCACATCATTGGCCTTTTCCTCTTCTGTCGGCGAATCAGGAGGAAGATTTTCGATTTTAACAGTATCTCTTTCACGGATCTCCTTCAGAGTAGTTTCGTTCAGCAGCTGGATGAAACGTTCCAATTCATCCTCAAACTTATAATCGTTGACGTGTACCTTTTTCATCTGGATGTTATCTTCACTGAGGCAAACCCAGAAGTAAACGCATGGTCCATTAATAGCTATGAAAACTGTGCTCAATGTAACGCACCTCAGAGAAATGTGGGATGCGCCTTCCGTTAAAGAATCTCCAGGCTGATATTTTGTGGTCATGAGATCTCTCAGAGCTTGAGCAAGTCCTTTCTCTGTGGCAAGAAGAGCCTTTAGAGCTTGACCTCGTTTGAGATTTATACGCCACAAACCTTTGTATGCTATTTGGTAAAGATTACGATAAGTAATCTTCCACTGATCGTTGAGTTGAAGACTGGCCCTGATATCATCATACAATTCTACACTTGAGTAATAATAGTCAAAGGCCATCATGAGATTTCCTTGGCACTCAAAATGGTTTCCAAGGGAACAGAGTGAGCACGCCACTCCAGGCTTGTCTCCCACTTCTTTAGCAATTTCTAGATGACGTTGATGGTACTTGATGGCTGTTTTGACCTCTCCTAGACTGCGATAAGCGTTGCCGAGATTGCCATAACTTTTTCCCTCTCCGGCCTTGTCTCCCACTTCTTGAGCGATTTCTAGAGTGCGTTGATAGTAATCCATTGCTGTTTTGAACTGTCGTAGAACTTGATAATCGTTGCCGAGATTGCAATAACTTGCTCCCTCTCCGGCCTTGTCTCCCACTTCTTTAGCAATTTCTAGACATTGTTGATGGTACTCGATGGCTGTTTTGAACTTTCTTAGCCTGCAATAAGCGTTGCCGAGATTGCCATAACTTTTTCCCTCTCCGGCCTTGTCTCCCACTTCTTTAGCAATTTCTAGATCACGTTGATGGTACTTGATGGCTGTTTTGAACTCTCCTAGACCTTGATAAGCGTTGCCGAGATTGCAATAACTTTTTCCCTCTCCGGCCTTGTCTCCCACTTCTTTAGCAATTTCTAGACATTGTTGATGGTACTTGATGGCTGTTTTGAACTCTCCTAGACTGCGATAAGCGTTGCCGAGATTGCCATAACTTTTTCCCTCTCGGGCCTTGTCTCCCACTTCTTTAGCAATTTCTAGATGACGTTGATGGTACTTGATGGCTGTTTTGAACTCTCCTAGACTGTCATAAGCGTTGCCGAGATTGCCATAACTTGCTCCCTCTCTGGCCTTGTCTCCCACTTCTTTAGCAATTTCTAGATGACGTTGATGGTACTTGATGGCTGTTTTGAACTCTCCTAGACTATCATAAGCGTTGCCGAGATTGCCATAACTTATTCCCTCTCCGGCCTTGTCTCCCACTTCTTTAGCAATTTCTAGATCACGTTGATGGTACTTGATGGCTGTTTTGAACTCTCCTAGACCTTGATAAGCGTTGCCGAGATTGCAATAACTTTTTCCCTCTCCGGCCTTGTCTCCCACTTCTTTAGCAATTTCTAGATGACGTTGATGGTACTTGATGGCTGTTTTGAACTCTCCTAGACTGTCATGAGCGATGCCGAGATTGCCATAACTTGCTCCCTCTCCGGCCTTGTCTCCCACTTCTTTAGCAATTTCTAGATGACGTTGATGGTACTTGATGGCTGTTTTGAACTCTCCTAGACCTTGATAAGCGTTGCCGAGATTGCAATAACTTTTTCCCTCTCCGGCCTTGTCTCCCACTTCTCTAGCAATTTCTAGATCACGTTGATGGTACTTGATGGCTGTTTTGAACTCTCCTAGACCTTGATAAGCGTTGCCGAGATTGCAATAACTTTTTCCCTCTCCGGCCTTGTCTCCCACTTCTTTAGCAATTTCTAGATGACGTTGATGGTACTTGATGGCTGTTTTGAACTCTCCTAGACCTTGATAAGCGTTGCCGAGATTGCAATAACTTTTTCCCTCTCCGGCCTTGTCTCCCACTTCTTTAGCATTTTCTAGATGACGTTCATGGTACTTGATGGCTGTTTTGAACTCTCCTAGACTGTCATAAGCGATGCCGAGATTGCCATAACTTGCTCCCTCTCCGGCCTTGTCTCCCACTTCTTTAGCAATTTCTAGATCACGTTGATGGTACTTGATGGCTGTTTTGAACTCTCCTAGACCTTGATAAGCGTTGCCGAGATTGCAATAACTTTTTCCCTCTCCGGCCTTGTCTCCCACTTCTTTAGCAATTTCTAGATGACGTTGATGGTACTTGATGGCTGTTTTGAACTCTCCTAGACTGTCATAAGCGTTGCCGAGATTTCCATAACTTGCTCCCTCTCCGGCCTTGTCTCCCATCTCTTTAGCAATTTCTAGATGACGTTGATGGTACTTGATGGCTGTTTTGAACTCTCTTAGACCTTGATAAGCGTTGCCGAGATTGCCATAACTTGCTCCCTCTCTGGCCTTGTCTTCCACTTCTTTAGCAATTTCTAGATGAAGTTGATGGTACTCGATTGCTGTATCGAACTGTGCAGCATTATGGTAAGTACATCCGAGACTAGCATAAGTGTTTGCTTTGACCTTTAGTTCAGTATTCGATTTCCTTTTTAATTGAAGCAGACGTTCGTTATTGTTGTCAATCTTAAAACGTGTCAAGGGTAACTATATCATGAGCGGATTTGCGAACATACAATGGAAATATGTTTTAAAAATAATGAGAGTGTTGGATAAAACCTTAAAATTGGAATGATAATTCGAGTGTGGTTTTCTTGAAGAGATTTGATTTCAAGTTATTCGAGAGTGTTAGCTAGTTCTGAAGCGCATTTATTAATTTAGATTCGGTCGAAATGGTGATGCTCGTCTCAAGACAAAAACGAGGGGCATTTAGCAGAAACTCTGGGAATTAGTTAATATGGCCTCTTCTTTTAAGTAAAGTTTCGTCGAACAATCGAAAGAACTCCTTAATAATATTTTAGCTTCTTTAAACTGCTCAGTGCAGTATAAGAGAACATGGCTTGCATTATGTGTAGAAGAATCTGCCTGGAACGTATTTTTTTATTCTTGAAATATTATTCGCATTGCATCTCGTATCACGCTGGAAACATTCGTTAAAGGATACGGTCAATCCCATATGCAACCAGCTCCTTGCTTCTTTATACCAGCAAAGTTCGACACAAGCTCTGGCTCCTGAAAAGGAGAGAATAACTGGTGGTGCGAGGTAATTTATCACTGTTAAGGTATAAACGTATTGATAAAATGGACTTAATTTTTCATTTAGCTGGGAACAAAAATTGTGATAATGAAGGAAATTTGAACTTGTGGAAGAACTCAAAATGAACAATAAGGAACTAATACAAAGCGGCTACCAATTAAGCTTCAATTTATGATGATAACGACGAATTTATCTCGCGCATTCTTTCTTTTAATGTGCTGTTATGCACTTTTCAGCATTTTTCGGGGAAGTTTTCGGGAAGACTGCATTGAGCAGTTTAACTCTTGATAGGGAATCTTTCAAGTGCTTCTTTTTCGGGTTTTGTAACGTCCCCTGCTAATAGTTACAGAGAAGATTTAGGAAACGGGGCTCACAGTTTTCCGTCCATATCCGTGACAAGAATATCAAACCATTTGCAGATGTCACAGCTTAGGCGGCAGCACATTGCCCTCAGATATTTTAAGACTCAGGGTGATGGTCCGGTCCAAGGCTTGAACCCTCGACCTCCGGCGCTCTACAACGTGAACTAACCAGGCAGCGGTATTTGAGAGCTTATTGACATTTTCTTATGCTTTATATCCACATAACAGACATTGACACACCAGATACAATTGACACTTGGAGTGCAGTTACCTGCCACAAACCACACAATCCTCTTTTGACGAAATCAGAGAATAAAATGTTGATGGCTTATGTCTGAAAAACCCACCTTTCTTAATAGCTTTGATGAAAGTGGGTTCCAATTGAACAGCAACTGTTGCATCATCCAGACATTCCATGTAGTTTGCTATGAGATTCAGGAAATGAGGTTTAAAAAAGTTTCATCCAATGAAATTGCAGCAAAGAAGCCTGAAAAATTACAATTGCTTAAATTGCAGTCTAATAACGAGAATCATTTCTTTTCTTAATTTTCATCCACTAAAGCGGGATTCATGTATTTGTGCTTTTCCTCTGCTGTTGCTCAACTTCTTTCTTTTCTTGATGCAGATTGTGTATTCCGTTATCTTGTAACGCTGCATGAGAGATTTATATATTTAGAAATGAAATTGTTACCCAAACGGAAATGAGCTGTTGCCCTGTTACTGTAAAGCTTGGCGTTGAGTCGTTTATCTTTGCAGTTCACGTGAAGTCCTTCCGTGTAAGAGTTTATCGCGTTATTAGCTTCTCCTTGTCTGTATTCTTTGTTACCTTCCTCGAGACATACTTTCGCTATCCCTGAAAACATACCGTTTTAATGATTTAGTAATGATTTAGTAATGAGTAATACGACCCTTGACCGATGATGCAGACTTTATACTTCCAAACAAACTTTTAGGTTAAAGGAACTTAGAGCTATGAAAAACGAAAAATTAGAAAAGTTTAATATCTGTACACTTTGAAATTAGAAGATCCTCGCAGCTAAGAACACTACTGAAACTAGTAGTTGTAAGTAGGACCTGAAAAAAATTTCAGGCCCGTACGGGATTTGAACCCATGACCTCTGCGATACCGGTGCAGCGCTCTACCAATTGAGCTAACAAGCCAACTGGGAGATGGTCAATGAATTGGGTGCAAATAAACATCCGAGTGAATGAAGATTTAGATATATGAAAATTCACATATTTGCACTGCGGTGGAAAGATGAAATTAGAAGATCCTCGCAGCTAAGAACACTACTGAAACTAGTAGTTGTAAGTAGGACCTGAAAAAAATTTCAGGCCCGTACGGGATTTGAACCCATGACCCCTGCGATACCGGTGCAGCGCTCTACCAATTGAGCTAACAAGCCAACTGGGAGCTGGTCAATGAATTGGGTACAAATAAACATCCGAGTGAATGAAGATTTAGATATATGAAAATTCACATATTTGCACTGTGGTGGAAAGATGAAATTAGAAGATCCTCGCAGCTAAGAACACTACTGTGTTATGGAGAGCGCCCATGTTTTTTAGAGTGCGTTGCGTTACATAATTGTTAAAAATAGAACGAAGAAGTTTCTAGAACATTTAGTCATGATGACTAAGCGAGAACTTTAAGGAGAACCTTCTAGAACCGTGACTCAGCATATTTTTGTTATGATGTAATCATAGTGTAATGTTTCTAAAAATAACAATATTACAGATCTCTAGAACATTCTAGAACTTTTCCGAAAGATATATAAGGAGTCACGCTAGCTTAAAGAAAGAGGCCTTTTAGTGAGCTATAACTGCTGTTGCGAAGAGCCCAGAGGAGCGAGAACCGGACAGAGTTGTTTACTGGAATTGAAAGCCGTGTGGAAGGCTACGTGAGAGAAAGAATTACGGACGTCGACAGTTTGTTAAAGATTTTCAAGAGAACTGTGAGTTGTGCGGTAGTGCACTGAGATTTAAGTGATATTATTTGTAAAGGGCTCTAAGTTATAGGGATACTGATTGTATTAGCATTTATATCGCTCCGTAGATAAGCGAAAAAGATAGTTATTGTATTGGTTGTCGATATCGCTTCGTAGTTATTACGTTGGTCAATAAAGTAGTTGAGTTGTACGAGTTGTATCTTTCTGGCGGTTTGAAAAATACCGTAACAACTGAAACTAGTAGTTGTAAGTAGGACCTGAAAAAAATTTCAGGCCCGTACGGGATTTGAACCCATGACCTCTGCGATGCCGGTGCAGCGCTCTACCAATTGAGCTAACAAGCCAACTGGGAGCTGGTCAATGAATTGGGTACAAGTCAATTGGTAGAGCGCTGCACCGGTATCGCAGAGGTCATGGGTTCAAATCCCGTACGGGCCTGAAATTTTTTTCAGGTCCTACTTACAACTACTAGTTTCAGTAGTGTTCTTAGCTGCGAGGATCTTCTAATTTCATCTTTCCACCGCAGTGCAAATATGTGAATTTTCATATATCTAAATCTTCATTCACTCGGATGTTTATTTGTACCCAATTCATTGGGTATTCATTCAAAAATTTTACCGGGAGCTCCTATTTCAACACAACTTTGTTTACAATCGCACTTCAGAAGAGTTTATCTTTGCTCTTTGTTTGTTTAAAAATATACACATGCTCTATTAGAGGTTTTAGCTGTAGCTTGGCTGTAAGCAAATCAACTCTGTTCGGTTTACATTTAGATAGAGAGATTTTCCAAAAACCCTTTTACACCTCGGTTACGTTTTCCCAAATATCAAGTTAGAATATAAAACCCCATAATTAGTGCATAAAGCAGAGCAAAGCCAGGAACGAAAAAGTTAAAACTTGTGAATGTTCTGTTAAAAAAAAAAAAAAAAAAACATCGCGCTGAGAGTGACCAGGGTTCGTGGTTTTCCCATCGTTCAGAAAAGTGCGCTAAAAAAAAAAGGTTTTTTTGTTGTTGTTGTTTTTTGATCACTTGGTTTTTCTCATACATGTAACTGTCTATTGAGAACATACTCTTAGAGGCCAACTGGAGAAATCTGATTGGGAAAGTACTGCTTTCCCGCGAAGTGCCATTTTGCCTGTTGTGAAAGTCAGGGGTTCTATATTTTGTTGACTGGTGGTTTATAGCGTGGGCCTGGTGTTGACATAACTGTCTAACGAGGCGTGAAATATTTAGAAACCCAAAACAGGCGACACGGCCGAGACAAAATGCCTCCTTTTCGCTGTAGAATTCTCAAGTTGAGTAAAATTTCTGCCAAACATGCATTGAACAATAACGGACAAACAGGTGTTAGCATAACTTTTAGTCAAATACTTTCTTCGTGGCGGCCTCAAAAAGTTATACGTTTGCCATTTTTTTCAGCCAACAGCTCTCTCTCGCCGAAAACGACTTTCACATTAAAAATGACCAAATTTTGAGTATCTTCAAATTCAAAAGGAAAATACTTCTACTCAGCAAATACTATTCATTTTAGGTGAAAATTGTAGCTACATCTTTAATCTTTAAAACGCCGTGCGTTGATATTCGAGGAAGCACTTCTAAACCTCAGAAAACCGAGTTATACAAAGCCTAGTGGGCCAAGTTGGACCCATTCTTCTCTAATTTAGGGCTCTTCAAAGCGAAGTCGCGTTCAAATTTGCCGCTTTGTGGCTTGTAAATAATTAATGATGTCATCGTATTCTGCTCCATTGGATCGAGCAATAAATTATTTTTTTGTTTCGTTTTTATTTTACTGGTAACAAAGTTTGAAATTTGAAGATATATTGCTGCTTCAAAAACTCATTCACAAAACATACGCAAATTTTGATGTAAATAGGACAAAAAAACTTCACTGGGACGTCTTTCAAACAATCTTACTTCACCTGGTTTTCTTACCTCTTAAAGGGTCATTGTATACATCCAATTCAGCGTCACTTGACGTAACTTGACTTTCCTCTGTTGCTGAAATTACCGAGAAGATATTTCAACTTTGTTAGTGATCACAACTATGTGCAATTACAACTAGCGTTCTAATACTGACGTATTTAGTGGATTCCTTAAAAACCTTCAAGTCGAAGTAATTAAAAAAATTGTGCACCTGAATTAAGATATACTTAATTAACAAACTGTGCAAAATCACCACAACGAAGTCTCTCCCTGTTGCTTTTTCTTACCTGTGGCTGGAAACTCATTTTTCACCTCCAGTTCTTCTCCCGTTGTTGGGAGGTTGCTTTCTGCCATTGCTAGAAATAAAAGTGAATCGATTGTACTGCGCTACATTGTTTAAAATCAAAAGAGGAGACTCAGATGAAAGTAACCTAAAGGAAACATTTTATACTTAATCATAGAGGAAGATTGAAAATCTCAAAGTTTCCTCCGTCACGCTATTGTAATTGCGTGACAGCTCCAGTTAAGTTCTGCGGGTTGTGTCATGTTTGTTTGTTTGAACGTCGTTCAAGGCTGTCCCTTATCAAAATGCGTGAATTGCAATAAACAACCTTGTTGTACCCGGTAGGCATGGATAAAAAATAATGCAATAAAAGACCAATTCCTCTGCTATTTATACGTTAAGGTAGGACCCGCGAGGGAGCAGGAAAGCTGTGCAAAATGTGTATTCTTTAGATTCCCACTTTGATTCCCCACAGAAGGAAAAAAAGAAATGCTTGTAGCCTGTTGAATACCTCGTATAATTTCATAACTAAACAATATATTTTTGTCCTATGAATAAAGGCTTTTCCAGCATTTTTGGCTAAAACACAGGTCACAGATTCGTCCTAAATGAAAACAAAACAAAACAAAAATCACAACGAAACTCGCAGATTTATTTGGTACTTCCATAATGCATGAATATATTTTGTTATCGTGTGATACATCCTTTGATCCGTTGCTGACGAAAGTCTTCGTTCTCGGCCCCGGCTTAAAATATAGTGAGGGAAATTGGCCGATGTACAGCCTTCTTAAGCTCACACTTGTTCAGTAATACACACGCATACATGAGATATTAGATAACCGCGCGTGGATACGGACTTTACCATCGAGTGTTCATGACATCTTTTACTCCTTCAAATAGATAATTCAATTCAAGCGGATAAATTCGTATCGATAGGCCAACATGTATCATCCATTTTATTCAAAAGATACTGTTTGAAAATTTGAATCAAATATGATTTTTTAAATAGGAGCATCGATTAATGAAATCCGTTACACCGAAACTCAGCTCGCCGAAAAATCCATTCAATTTCGGACATTGTAATACAACAGTTTCTTATTACAAGAACTATTTTCTTTAAAAAAGAATTGAATTCAGCTTCAGGTAAAAAAATACAATTGAAAAAAAACAGCCCACATGGAAGGTAAAACTGTCATGTTGATAAATCCGGTTGTGATGACGATATTGATACCTTTATATGTGAAGATATAAATGGTACATTTATAGCGTGCGGTGGAGATGTCACGTTTTGGAAACTGAACCATATTACCGTTATTATTACTATATATCGCGAATGTTACCATATCAAAAGAAACGTCGGGATTCTGTAATTTTTTTTCAACCTCGAGCTTTGTTACAAACTTACAAAGAGATATTTGCTGATTTTGATATTGACGAGAGCTCTAATTATATACGTCACGTTATCTAGCTTTGTCACATGCTGGTCACGCGCTTCTGCCGCATAGTCATCACGCGCAGTTAAACCTTTAACTCCCGTGATCTAATTGTTCATTCTCCCCTCTAGCTGCTACAAGTTTCATTTCAAAGTAGGTACAGAAATTCGGTGTTAGTTCAAAGATAACGAATTCTACTTGATAAAACTTTGAGTATTCTCATTGCCTGTTTGCTGGATAATGTATTGATATTAAAGGAATAAGTTAGAAGTTATATCACTTCTAGGAG
This sequence comes from Pocillopora damicornis, assembly GCF_964200805.1. Classification (NCBI taxonomy): domain Eukaryota; kingdom Metazoa; phylum Cnidaria; class Anthozoa; order Scleractinia; family Pocilloporidae; genus Pocillopora; species Pocillopora damicornis. Next base: position 4,812,540 of record NC_142670.1, read on the forward strand.
TTTAAGGCTTTAGGAAATAGCATCGCGTGCAGACTATCAAACCAGTCAAATGAGAGAAACCATTGAAATATCTTCACATCTGATAACAATAAACCGGGAAATTCGACTGAAATTAACCTTGATTGTTGTCAGCCGCAAGAAAAATAAGATTGTGATCTTTCATTATAAATAACATGAGCTCTACAGCACTAATCAGTTGCAGAATAAAAATTGATTTGTACCTGTTAAACTGTTATCCTCTGAATCCTTCTATTCTCCAGACGATGTCATTTGTTAATTCTACATGCCTGAAAATATCAAAAATAATATTTTGCTTTAAAACAATTCGATGAAAAAATGAAGGTAACATATTCACGAGTTTGAAAGATGTAACCTCATCTGATGCCCAGTATTGTGCTTGTATTTTTGTCTGTTTGTATTTTTTATTCTTTTTATGATTATTGCTTGTTTACATGTTTCTCCATGGCGATTAATTATTTCTGTGATTTAAATTCAGCTCTTTCTCTTTCAGTGCAAAACACTCGCATCCGCAAAACCCTTTTCTTCTCTGAGCAGGACATGTTACACCCTGCCATAATGGAATCGATAAGGATAAATTTACACCGTGAGTTATACTGTACCAATACAATTTCTCTTTAAGTGATCAACTCAATATATCCCTCGTTCAATATGATACACATTTGTTTTAGTCATCTTCCCATTAGCGTTACAGTTCTCTCAAATTTTCATCTTCCGCTCTCACCGTGACAACTTCAAAAAGTTTCTAAAAATAATAACGGTAAGCTTTTTTCTTGTAAATAACTCCCGCCAATTGCGCCCTAAATATTTTTGCAGTCAAAAGCGTAGGTGTCCGGTGTAATCACTAGAGGGAGATACAAAGCTAAAGAAACCACATCAATAATATGTATTCTTTCTGAAAATTTTTCCCAATTTTCATGTCTCTCGATTATAATATGCTACATATTTCTTCATTATCTTTCCTCACCTGAAGATTACTTGCAATAAATTTAACTCCAATAAAGTTCTTTTGCAAGAAAAATACTTGACTTCTCGTTGTATCTAGAGAAAAGCATATTGAAATCGTTTTGCGTCTTGGAAAGAATTAAAGCGAATACCATAAGTACTCTTCTTAAAAAAAATATCCGAGGAAGATATTCAATTTTTTTTTAAATTTGTGTACTCCATGCATCTTTGTGTGCAGAAACCCTCTGTGTATCTTATAAGAATTTTATGAATAAATTGTTACTGAACCAGTTGTCTTTAAGTTGGAAGAGAAATCTGAGGCCGTAGCTCTCTGTCTCTTTGAGCTCTAGAATTGTCAGCCGCGTTTGGATGCAGTAAGCGAGGCCATAAATAAATGTCTAACAGTTCGTACAGACAAGTGACGCACATGATACTGGAATCAGAAATGCCGCAGCTTCGTAAATCCCTCATGGGAAGATAAGTAAGCTACCTCAAGGTCTGGTATGTTTATCTTCATGTCAGCATTGATATTTAATCTGTCGTTTAACCTGATCTGACGGATAGGGTTTTTCTTTTCGGTCGTCGGTTAAAAATGATTTTTTCCTTTGTCACGCAAGAGCTTGAAATTTCCTTTCTATCATTATGTATTTGAAGACATGAAACTTTCGACATTGATGATCTAAGCAGTATGCAGGATGATCCTTTATGTATCCATTGTATGTCATGGATCATTAACGAGAAATCTATAGCTATGTGTGAGAACTTCAGATCGTAAAATCTGATGGTCTAAGATTCGATCCTGCGTTCGTGACGAGTAAATAAGATCGATATTTTTTTCATTCTTTTGTCTCATGTTTCAAATTATTTCTATTTGTATCTTTAGTCAATATCCGTTTATCTCATTCACTGCATTCGGTCGCTAGTAACTTATTCTGTCCTCACCTTAAATCCTGTAAAAATGTGATTTGCCCCAGAAGTGTGTAACAAAACGGTGCACTTGGTACCACCAGCAGTACTGAAGAAGCTGAATATGAGCTCATCGAACTCGAAACAGAAAATCGTGTCATTGCTTATTTCGTGATCCATGATTCTATTTTGTAGCGATGCTGTTTCACTATTTATACGCCAAGTTTGGACAGGACCTCATATTACATTTTCTAACTTTTCGTTTTCATTAATTCGGAGTGTAGCACAATGATATAAACATGCTATTTTTTTTTTAGTATACTTATTTTTTGCTGATGTGATGGTCGTTAAACCATCGCCTGCTTGGGGTGATCGAAGGGCGCTGGACTGCCATACGAGAGGTCTTGACAGGACAGGGAAAAATGAGACACACACATACTGAACGCATAGTGAAGGAAATTTTCTTATTAAAGATGCAGGCGATTTGTCGGCCTGGAAACTTGACAAATGTTTTAGGAAAAGTTGACCAATAGAGCTTTAATTCGACGGGTGAGTGAAAAGAAATGACCTAAGGCGAAATTTAGCAAAAAGTTATTGTATAGCGAATACGACCAAAAACACAAGGAAAAATGAAATCTGAAATCTAATAAATTAACTACAGAGGAAAATCAGTTAAGTAAGACAGGATAATTCATGAGGTATCTTTAATAATATCAAAGTCATTCCAAATCTTACAGAAATTTGACAACCTGTCAGAAAGCCATCCATGGTTTTATTGTTCAGTGACTGAGAAATGTGTTCTCCCAAGGTCTTTTTGCTTCGTGTGTCACTAGCATTCATTTCAATGTACGTAAAACTCAGCTCTTCAAAAACCAGGATACATGTAGCTGTTGTTGTTTTTCCAACTCCTAGGGAACCGGACAGAAGAGCTGCCATAAAGGACGACCCATCTTGGTCTTTGTCGTAAAAGAGAGCTGTGCAAAATAAAAAGGTTTAAAACTGTGATTCCATTACTAACATACTAACTACATGTATAAGTGACTGTCGAGTAAAATAAATTCATAAAAGTTCATAAGTTACAGCTGTTTAAAAAATTGCATCTCTGAATGTGGGAATTAAGAAACAATCTGGAATCAATGTGAAAGGTAATTAGCCAACAGCTAGACGACATTTGCATTACAACTCAATTTAAGGTCTTATGTAAAATATCTGTTGATGAAGGTTAGGTTCATCCACTGAACCCTTTTACTTCAAACAGCTCACTAGTACTTCTTACTGTCTGCCATAAAATTTTTATGATTTGGATAATTTGGTATTGGATCAACTAATTATCCCCAGATTGATATTTTTCTATATTCTCATTACTTGTCTGATTGATATTGTATTGATATTGTAAGGAGAAATCCTGTCTTGGTCACTCATGTGAGATAAAGGGTTAGAGGTAAAGTCAGCACAAGAGCCACAGGTCTAACCTTGCCTATGCTTACTTAGTTTCAGTAGCATCAGGTGACTAGGAGAATTGCTACTCCCCCCCCCCCCTATCTGGTTACAACCCAAACTTTTTCATCTGCTTTCTCCAACAGTTTGCCTGAACCGTTTGCATACTTGCCTGAAGAGAAGTTACATGTACATGTATTTGAGGGAAAAGCATCTTGACAATCAATGTGTACTCACATTTAGAGGCTGGTTTCTTTCTATTCTTTTCCCAGGCTCTCAGCCCAGTTCATCAAGTTTCTCATGTTGCTCTTATCACCTTGCTGACCAATAATCTGTTTCACTGCACGAGGTTGATATTTTTCTACCCATGACAGACTTGGTTCTCCTGCACAAAAAAAAAATTAACTTTACTGTCAAAATCTTATGTAGATTAAAAAAATAAAGCAATAAAAAAGAAGAAAACTGTACTTTCTTCTAACTCAATTTAAGTAACACAAACAAGTCTACAGGTGAAAGTACAGTAAAATGATCCAACAGATGAACCTAAAGGTGGAATTTAGAGTGGTGGTAAAACTGATGTGTGGGTGACTGGACAGAGGAGAACAAGGAGAATAAGTGACAGATAGAAAGACAGTGATTGGAAAAATGAACATACACAAAAGAGCAGACAGACAGAAAGACAGACAGACAAACTGAGTGACACCATAAATTAAGCAGATGGAAGAAGGGAAATGAGGATGAACAAATTATGTTATCAGTTGCACACTAGCCTATGGCTCCTATGACATTTTACTGGTACATGTATATCACACACATGCACATGTATTTATGTCATCAGTAACTTTAATACAAAGTCACGTACAGTACCTGGATGCACACAAGAGAAATTATATTCACTAAGTGTAATCATCAATAAATGTTGGATGCTTACTGGTGGAAAATTTCAGGCATACAGCTGAAGTGTGAATTAAATTTTCAGTGAGGTCATGCTCTCGTGCCAATTGTTGGAAAGATTTGAAACACCCACCTTTCAGTGCAGGTGATGATGATAGTGTTTGTGTTGTTGAAGATGACACAGATTTTTCATTCAGTTGTGATGAATCACCTACAAACTGATCTCTTCCCTGGCTGAGGGACTCCACTGGTTCAGTTTTCTCCTTCTTCTTTGTCCTTTTCTCCACACTTAGTGGTTCATAACTGGTCTCATTGCCTGGTTTTGTTCTGACAAGCTCAAACAGATGGTCTTCATCTATTGGTGATGTTCCACATAGCTTAGCCTAACAGATAAGCACCAAAGTAAAAAAACAAAAAAGAAGAAAAAAAAAACAACAACAAAAACAAGGAAGGAAATACGACCTTACACCAGTTGAAAAGGTCTCTTAACAAAGAAACACTAATGAACTCCACAGCAAGAAATATACATTTATGCTCAAGAAAAAAAAAAAACTCTCTTGGAAGCCAACAACAGAAAGAAAATGATAAATTTCTACCATGGTAAATTTTTCAGTTCTTGTTAGTTTGCTCTACAGACTTACAAATTGTCAATGACTTGTGTTAATTTATGCAAATTTGTGGCAAGTTTCTAAGGTGTTTTTGAAGTAAGCTGCACCCAGATTTGTTATAAAAATTTAGTGAAAAAGGTGCAGCTTATATGTTTATGTTCACAGTTCTTTTTTTTTCCTCTTTTGAGCTGTGCATTACAATGTACCTTGGAAAGTTTACTCTTTCCAGGATCCTGTCCCATGATGACATAACTTGTTTTCTTGCTCACTGCATGATTGGGTAACTTTTCCACCATATCTTTGAATCAAATCTGCTGCCTCCTCTCTCTCAATACTTTCCAAGATTCCCCTAATAACAAATGTCAGTCCATCCAAACAGTTTACCGCTTCCTAAAAATTTAAATTATCAAGTGCATGCATAATTCAAGACGAGCAGACAAATAATTAATTCTTCCCTTGAAGGCCTCTTAACACTGTCCAAACTGAAAAGTTATAAATGGCAAAAAAGTAAAAAACTCTGTAGATACACCATCAGATTCAGATCAATGTCAGCATCTGCGCACCCACCCCTCCCCCAACCCAACAACTGTTAACTGCTAACAAGTAAGGGTTAATGTTGGATTAGGGGAGGGGTAGGTGTGCAGTTTCTTAGATACTGACATTGAACCAACATTTGAACAACAACTGAGAGTAAAAGGATAAAATACATTTGTTTTTTTAACCCTTTAACTCCCATGAGTGACCAAGACAGAACTTCTCCTTACAATATCAATACAATATCATGCAGGCAAGTGATGAGAATAAAGACAAATATCAGCCAGAGGATTTTTAGTTGATCCAAGACCAAATTCTCCAAACTAACATTACTAGAATTGTATGACAGACAGTAAGGAGAATTACTATTGACATCTCGGAAGTAAAAGGGTTAATCAAAGCATGCATTTTACAATTTTTTCGTGTAAACTGTATCTGCAGATTTTCCAAATAAGTCTTAATTCTAATAATCTTCATTTTCCTTTGTCTTGCATCTCTCATTAAAATTTGAAAGGATGGAAAACAAACCATAAAGAGCTTGAGAGATAATAATAATTTAACTACCGTAAGAAATTAACATGTAACTTCTCCCAAGAATATTCATACATTATCCAGCAAACATGTAACGAGGATACTAAAACTTATCAAGTACATGTAGTTGTTATAATGATCTAACAACAAACTCTCATTATTTATTTACAGGAAAATGTGTAGCAGCTAGAGGGGAGAATTAACAATCAGATCTTGGTCTGTGAAACCTACCTGAGGGATTTCCTTTGAACCAAGTGCCCTACGACCATCTCTTGCCACAAAACTACGGTAGCCAGATTTTTTCTTTTCCAATGAGGGTGGAACTTCAATCACTTCCTCTGATTTTGACACCTTGGTGTTCCTTGGGTTGGAGTTTCCTTACTAACATCTTTTTTTCCTTTTTCAGAGTAACAGTTTTCTTTGGACTTGGTTTTGAGTCTCTATCTGGAGTTTCTGGAACTGTGGCAGCTTTTGCAGCCAGTTTGCAAGCAGGAGTTGTCTTTGGTACTTCCTGAAAAGTCCATGGATAAAATTTGAAGTGAATAAAAGTTACATGTATATCAAACATTCTAACAGCAAAGAGTTGTCCTCACAAGGCAAGAGTTGTCCCAAATAGGAATGTTGATAGTGAAAGACACTGCTGCTTTGAAAAATGGAGACAAAGTGGTAACATCTTCCTGGATTGTCAAAGTTAAAATCAGCAAGAATGTACCAAAAAGCTTTGTCACTATTGTTACTGTCTTTGTATAAATTCTAGGTACAGTAATGGTAGTATTTTGAATAGTGTTGGTATTGTAAGTAATGTTTTGTTGCAAGTATTGTTAGTAATGTGTCATAGTAGGACAGGTTTACATATACAAAATGTTACACTAATTAACAAATTTGAGTAAGCTTTTGGATCTTAAACAAAGCCAAATTAAGTCATAAAATATTACTGTTTCATCTAAAAGTAACTTATGTAAGTGCTTAATGACACATACCTTACACATGCAATCATATCAGATCCAATCCATTCTAGTATCAGGGTAGCTGGTTCAATTAAGTATTAATAGTAATGATTAATTTTGCAACAATAAAGTACATAATCAAAAGGCTTACAAACCTTTTTCTTCTCAGGGGAAGGCTTTTTAACCGCAGACTTTGATTCTGAGAAGTCTTCCTTTCTTTTCTTTGATGGTTGCTCTGTTGTGTGATGGTTGACATTCCCATTTTCTCTTCCTTCTTTTTCTCTTCCATTTTTATACTCTTCTTTTCTATTCACTTTGGGTCAGATCTCTGTGGGAAATGAAAACAAAAAAAATGATTGATGGTTCAACAGGGAATTAAGGGATGATCATTTTTTAGGCTTAAAGCTCTGGATCAAGCTTAAAATTTGCACTCTTAAGAGTGATCAATTTTCTAATTTCTCGCAATAATACCAATTCCCAGTCAACTGAGCAGCAATGTGACAAGAAGAAAAAAAATCATCAGGCAAGAGGATATCACTTGATTGAACACCATATTCTCAAAGATATTTTCATGACACTTGTGTGACAGACAGTGAAGAGAATTGATTTTAATATCTTGGAGGTGAAAGGACTTGTTCCTTTAAGGCAGCCCATGGCGTTGTTTCTGCCAAAACTATTCCTCAATTGGTCAGTACCGGTACCCATTGATTTTGCGACATGGTATGTGTTCACTGTAGACCATCCTGATATAACTAACAGATTGGCAGAGGGTTTTACAAGGGATGCATGATTACACCCAAAAATTAACATGTGATGCATGAATTTTATAGAAAGGCAAGGTATGGTGAGGTTTGAAGTTTTCCCTATTCAATGCATGATGCATGAAATACTGTTAAAAATACACTGAATGCCTGAATTTTTCTTTCCAAAAAAAATTGTGGGTGGAAAAAGTGTAGTTAGTTATTCACCTGTTTTCTTTTATTAGCAAATATTTTCCTGGATTCCCTTTCAACCGGAGTAGAACCAAAGAAATCAAGTGCAGAAGTTGCTTTTTTCTCTTTAGGTTTGACTGGACTGAAGCAAGAATAACAATCCATGTGTTAAATATTTCAGTACCACAACAACATTGTATTAAATTCGCCTTTGATGACACTGTCTTTATTATTTTGCTGTTGTTTTTGGGGTTTGTTTGTTTTTCATTTTCAACCCTGAGCACATTTAAAATCAGTATGCACATTCTCTAAACTGTTCTCTATGTGTTTCTGAGGGTACTGACAAGGAGAATTTATTTAACAAACAAGAGTTTAGTTGGTGATCAATTCCTTTATTCTTGTGCCCTTAACCTTGACATCTGTGTGTAACATGTGCCTATCCAAAAGTTAAAATTTTGGAGAAACCAGAAAAGCAAACACAATTCACAGTAAGTTTTAATAAATCATCTTTCCCTGCAAAGAAGCTCCAGTGAAAGAAGACCATCTAAATAACTTACTTTCAACACAAAAAGTGATTGATGCACATTAATGTTTGATTCAGGAGGGATATTGTAAAGAGAAATTAGATGCTGGTAATTCTTCGCACTCAAAGGGTTAAATGTATTAGCATAGGGTTAGGGTTAGGGTTTAGGGTTAGGGTTAGATCTAACATTCGCAATGCTTGATGGAAGAAAGGAAAAAAAACAAACAAAGAAACAGAGAAACAAAATTAAGCTGGATATTTTTATAAGAAGCCGGATGCTTCTCCTGAGCAATATCTTATGTTCTAAATGAACACCATGGTTTGGTGCTGAAATGTCAAATATAATGAAAGAGAATGATGAAAGTTACCTCTCTTTAACTTGCTGGACCTCTTTAGAAGCTACAATGTCTGTCTGTTTTGCAGACTTTTTTAATTTGCTGGGCACAACTTCTTTCTCATCTGTAGAAAATGCATCAAAATATAACTCAAGTGCTATAATATTCAAATTCTATTTGAGGCAGAGTGGTCTAATGGTAAGTGTGCTGAACCCTGAGTGAAGCAGATGGCTTTGTTTTCTTTAACAAGCTAATACATAAGCAATGTTAAAGGTCACACAATGTTAAAAAACTGACATCATCTTACTGTACCTCAAGCTCACCTCACACTAAATATTTCCCTATCCAGCCCTCCCACTCCATCAATAAGCAGAGTCTGCTAAAAAACCCTTGTGTCGAACTCAGTCACTTAAAGATATTTGGCAATCTTATTTATAATGAAAAGTATCCAAAACATTTTCACATTCACATGAAATTCAAGACGATCACATTTTGAAGATCAATAAAACCAAGGAAAAAAATTAAACCAAATTCATATTTGTGACCCTCCACGGGAAAACGGACACTAACGCTTTTCCGTTTAAGCTGCAAAACCGTTTACTATCCGTTTATATCCGTTTAAACGGTTCATGAAAGCGTTTAAGCGGTTTGCTCATCCGTTTAAAAAATTTTGCATCCGTTTAACACTTTAGCTAAAACGTTTAAGCGGTTTGCTCATCCGTTTAAAAAAATTTGCATCCGTTTAATGCTTTTGCCAAAACGTTTAAGCGGTTTGCTCATCCGTTTAAAAAAATTTGCATCCGTTTAAAAAAATTTGCATCCGTTCAACGCTCTAGCAGAAACATTTAAACGGTTTGCTTACCCGTTTAAAAAAAAAAAGCTATCCGTTTAAAGTTCCACGGAAAGCTTTGGACTGTTTGCCTATCATTCTGTTATAGGCAGTTCGAAGTATCAATGTTACGTTCGCTCGATACTCGCCGGTTCTTGAAATACAGAAAGACCGTATCTTATTTTGGTTTTATCTTTTGCGCGATCATAGTAAGCGAATTTCCGTCGCATCCTTTGACAAACAAGTTAAGTTGAAATATCCGTTTGTAAAAACCAAGAGCATCGAGCTAATTGCAATGAAGCCATTCATTTGACCATGACCCTGCCATCGACTTTGTTCGATCAGAACAGTGCGCCTGAGTGATCTTGACTACAGATTTATTGAAATCGAGATAATCCTCTCTTGGTTCCCGTCTCATAGTTTTAAATCGTTCCTCATTGACAATTAAATTTTATTTAGCTAAGAAATTTAGGCCATCGCGTGGTAGGATTGAGAAGGGCTAGAACCAGATCACTCAGTCGAAAGACAGGAAGATACGCAATTCAAAATCCGAAGTAAATAGAACAAAAATTTCGTTCATGTATATGTTGCTTCTTCTGTTTTCTTATTAAAGAAAAAAGTCCCTGTTTTGCATCAGAGTTTCTATTTTGCCAACCGAGAATTCAGAAACCGAACATGCAAGTTTTTGTGAGTTCGGATCGATTACTGAAATAATCTGTTCTATTTCGCTCTGCTTCCTACCCGAATTATGTTCGTCAATTGAGCAGTTGGCCGAACTTGAGGACAAGAATGGAACTGTTGTAAGCAGGACCGCTAGGAAATTTTTCAGGCGAACTTCATTATTTTATTTCATCAGTAAACAATGGTGTATGCACAATAATTACCTAAGTATCATTACAGCGTTAAGGGTTGAATTTCGAGTCTTACTAATATGCGAGCCAGCGAGTCATGCGAGTCACGATGCGAGCCATGCGAGTCATGCGAGCCACGGTTTTAACGTAAGAAAAAACATGCGAGCCAAGGTGCGAGCCACGCTTTTTACGTAAGAAAAACCATGCGAGTCATGCGAGTCACAATTTAAACGTAAGGAAAAATTACATAACACTGTATATTAAATGATACATGACGCGAGTGACACTGGCGACATGTAGCGACGGTTTTAATTTCATAGATGATTCTAAAACGTGATGTAACTGTATTTATCTCGTGCTATTTATTTGTTTAATTATTTATTTTAAGATCTGTTATATTATGTTTTGAAAGGAGAGAAAATGTCGAAGAAAAATACCTTCGAAGATGCGTCTTGGTAGTAAAACGATTTATCAATGTTCAGATAACATCAGTACTGTATAGATTACATAACACTATCGAAGTCACGCATTCTTTGTAGTCTTTAGAGACAGAGATGTTTTTGTTGTTGTTGTTTTTTGATATATTTTTATTTTTCATTTTTCATGGCTCGCACCCTGGCTCGCATGGCTCGCATGACTCGCATGGCTCGCATGACTCGCATGACTCGCATGGCTCGCAACCTGGCTCGCATGACTCGCATGGCTCGCACAGTGACTCGCATGACTCGCTGGCTCGCACATTAGGCAGACCCTTGAATTTCATAGAAAGAAAAATAAACATCCAATTTACTACGATAGCATTCATGTTCAAAACAGTGATTAGCTCATGGAACTGGTGCAACTAAATCTTCAGTTCCAGGCTTACAAAACTGCCTTATTTCTCGATGCAAATAGTTTCTGCGTTCGTCACTTAATCCTTCTGGATTAATCTTCTGCGGAAGGACTGAAACTGGTGGGATTACAGCACCATCCTTAAGTAACACACAGGCTTGTTCCGGAGATGTCAAATATTCTCGGCAGTAAACGACACTTGGTTCATCCTTGGAAAATCTGAAGTGATGGTATTTTTTTATGTTCGTGATTTTTTTGAAATATTGTCCCAGAAAAGTACACCAGTCATATACAGGCACTATGACTCGGCCATCGTGCGTCGATACTAGTTGGGCTTTGTTCACTCCTGTGTTACTTGAGGTTTCCACCACTCGAGCAAGTTCATAAATCGACGAAACGAAATTGACCTTGTACGACTTTTTCAGGATTCCAAAACAACGATCCGGGCCAAATTTAGTATATCCAGCAATTAGGAAAGAGTACTTGATGGACTGGTGAAGTTCAGAAGCAATCCTCCATGCTAAATACCATAAAAAGTAATTGCTTTTATTTTGCCCGGCGCAATTGTCAGCATGTAAATGAACGTCTGTTTCCCCAAGGCCGTGACGCGTGAAATAGTGGTGAACTGCTAAATCGGGTACTCTCTTTCTGTTTATATCATCTTGATTCATCTTTCTTGGTTTTATTGACAATCATTTTAACGGCCCCGCTTGGTGCGTGACACCGATTCGACCTTTTATTTGCAATTGAACTTCATTGCGTTATTTGACCTTGAAACGTCTCGGCTTCAGACAAGGTGGCGGCATTGCATATGCAAATTTGTTTCGCGAAACTTCCGAACAGGAAAAAATGAAGTTTATTTTCAATAATAATAAGAATAAACAAAGGAGAAGATTATGAGTCTCTCGCGGTAGTCGCTCAGGATATTCGGCAGCGAAACTATTCTCAGTAAATTGCGCTTATTTCATGAATGTCACACGAAAGCGGCAGTAATTAACCCAGAAATAAAATGCGCAAGTATATGCTAGTTATCACTTTTCAAATTATCATGCTCAATATTTTCGCTTTAAAGGATAATTATCCGTTGTCACTCTGAAAGTTTTTCCGCAGAAGATCTCGCCGGCTCCTCGTTTGTCGATTTTAGTCAACCGTTTCTCGGTTAAGCTATCCGTTTTTGGACTTTGGTCAACTGTTTAACATTTCGGGCTGACCGTTTTTATTTTTGGTCAACCGTTTGACAGTGTGAGTCATCCGTTTTTGAACTTTGGTCAACCGTTTAACGTTTCGTGCTATCCGTTTTTATTTTTGGTCAACCGTTTGAAGGCCTAAGCTATCCGTTTTTGGACTTTGGTCAACCGTTTAAATTTTTTGACATCCGTTTAAGCGGTTATGGCATCCGTTTAAACGCTCGAGTTAGCCGTTTACTATCCGTTTACAACCGTTTTTCGAGACCGTTTAACAGAAAAGCGTTAGTGTCCGTTTTCCCGTGGAGGGTCACATTTTCACTCTTTCTAACCTGTTAATAAAACTGTTAATCCTATGAAAATTAAATATATTTATGTAAAAAAAAAGATGAAATCACAATTCCCATGAATATAAAGTCTCCACATCACCTTTCACATAAAAAGTATCACATGCCCTCAATAATTAGACATAATTTCCTTACCTGAGTCCAAGCTGATTGGTCTTCTACTTCTCTTAGCTTTTGAACTCTCCTCCTTCTTTACTGATGTGGCTTTTCTGAAACAGAGATGCATGAAAGAGAACCAGGTTGTGAATACACCTTGACATCAGTATGCATATTCTCCATACTGTTCTCTATGCATTTTCTAAGCTGCTGACAAGGAGAATTTGTTTTATAATCAAGAGCTTCTATAGTTGGTGATCATTTCCTTGACTCTTAATTCAGGGCTGATATTAGGGTCAAAGAGTTTAACTACAACTGTATGAAATGTAATGAAATTGAAAAAACAAATCACATACCTGATTTTTGGAGGAAGAGGATCTTCATCGGAATCTAAAATAGACGTAAAATTAATTTAGAAATAGGGTCAGGACATCATTGTGATGTTGTACATATAATTAAGTGAATCTTTTTATATAATGTTTTTGTAATAATGCAAATTGCATTTGGAATTGACAAGGACACTGTACAGCACAATACACCATTAAAACTAATACAGAGGTATAACAGTTTGTGTAGAGTCTCAACATCTGTTCCTTTTGAAACTGTTTGTGTTCATCCTAAAACATTACCTGAGTCAATAATGTTTTTTCTTTTCTTCTTCCTCTTCTGATTTTCTTTTGGTTTTTGTTTTCAGGCAATGTCATCATCTTCACTTCTTGATAAACTCTGCCCAGCAAATTAACAATTACATATTTTTATTCACACAACATGTAAATTCACTTCTTTTGACCTACATGTGTAACAATAACAACTGGATAAGATGAAGGGGGGTGTTGTTCCTTGGAGCACAACTTTCTTACAAGGCATTTTCTTCCAGCTCAGAAAATTGAGAGAAGACACCAGGTGTAGAAACCAATCCCCCTCCTGGCCCCAGTCCACAAGTTTGACTTTTGCACAGATCATGCAAATAAAAAAGGTGCGAGCTTGAGTTAAAAGGCAATTGCAAGTACATTGTTACACCAGCCATATTCCCAAATTGTCAAGTAAATTGCTCTTTTATCAAGTGACAAATGTTTCCTAAATTGTTGGTATTGCTTATGTTATACATAATTATTTCTTGTTACTTGTATTTCCTGTGTTATTTCCAATCTCATAATTAGTCATTCTGTTCTTGATGTATTATGTTCGCAATACTTTATGTGGAAACCACTGGCAATGGCATGTAAATAGAAGAGTTCAGTCCAGTCATCAGGAAATTAAACTTATCTAAAATTTATTGCTGGCACGTTGGTTACACCAGGCTTGTGGAGAAAATAGTCTGAGTAAGGTGAAGTCTCAATGTTTCTTTATCAATCACCTTTCAAGTTAATCAACAATTTCATTTTCCCTTCAGTCTGAGTAAATGAAAGATTACCTAGTACTTGGCAAAATTGTGAAACAGGCATTAGAATTGCATACTGCAACTGCTCTGCAGAATTAGTATTAGCTGCAGTTTGAACAAATTTGTAGGGAATGCTAAAGTCCTGGATATTTTGACCTTGAGTGAAATTTAGGTGGCAGTGTATCACATCACACTGTTCAACCCTTAAACTCCCAGATGTAATTAAAATGTAACTTCTCCCTAAAATATCTCTACAATATCCAACAAAAGGGTGATGAAAAAAGTTGTTATCTTGATCTAAAAACAAATTCCTATCACAAATGTACAAGGAAACTTCTAGAAACAAGTGGGGAGAATTAGAAAACAGATCTTGGGAGTTAAAGAATGAAGACAAAATTGCTTCATGTTGTGACCTTGTTAAAGATAAAAAACAAAGGCAAACATTGTAACTTATCAGCCTCACTCAGCTACCCTGACATACTCGGACTATGGAAAATTATACCTACAAAGTTAGTTAACACACAGTACCACACCATTTTTCACGTTCCAGCCCAGAAAGATACCTTGAGTTAGATATATGTAGCGGAATGAAACTCTTGGTTAAAACATGTTGTAAAATTACCTACCATGTGCTAAATAAAAGATTCATGACAGAGGAAATTTTACCATGTATGGCAATACATACCAATTTTAGCGAAATTCTGCCGCTGAGAACTAAAACGACTAACAAACCATTTTAATATAGTGATGTGTTCACATCACTCTCCGACATTTCGCGCCATCTTTGATAATTTCCTGTACTTCAGTCAGCGGTCACTAACTTAGCTAGCTTCCAGACTCCTGCTATTTCTCTTCCGTTAATTTTCCGAGAAAAACAATAGGTCATAAGATAACCATAATCTAATTCAAATTCACGGAAGCAAATAAAAGGAGCTGTCAGACGAGAGAGGTTGAACCACGTGCAGTTGCCCCAGTAGATTGCTTTGAAAATGGCAGATAGATCCGCGGAGAACACTTCTCAGGGGTACGTACTCTGTTGTGGATGTCGATATTTTCATGAATGACTGCGCCTTAGATTCGCGCCGGCTCGTTCTGCGATTTGGTTCTTTCGTTGCGCTGTCGTCTCCTCGAGGTATATCGTTTGTTTATTGAAAAATGTTCAAATTCGCAGCATGAAATTTGCAAAACGTTATTTGAAGTTTTATACGCTGTTATAATAATTCAAAAACAATTTCATATAATATACAATGACCCTATAGAAAAAGAAACTACGCATAATAGTTCTACCGATTGGACTTGAATGGAATAAGTGAGGTCGTGCACGTTTTCCCAAACTTAAAATTACGCTGGTTTCTAAATTGTGTTTGCTTGAGTGGTAGCAGATGATGGAGTTTATGCGCAGTATTGGATACAACCGAGTCAAAGAGTTAACGTTTGTAACACTCTTCTTTGCGTCTGTCTTTCAAATATCTGATTTCATAAAATGTATTTAGTCTCTATTGTAAAACTAGAATCGACCATATCTCCGGAAGTTTTAGGGCTTACTGTGATTTGATAAACGAAACAAAACGAACTGAAAATATGAACATCTCCGTGCGGTTCTTAGCTAATCAAATCCTCTTCTGTATTTAAAGGAAGGACTGCGCCATTTAGCCATAAAATGTAGATCTATAATTACAAAAAAAAAAAAAAAAAATCCGTGAGGCTGCAGCATCGATGTTCGTAGTCGACGAATGAACGAATGATTCGATTGCGTGACATGACATCTTCCCTGAAAAATATCGCGTGACTAGAGTTGTTTTGCAGCATGTTTCTGATTGGAAAATAATAACGATAAAAAGAGTTTTCGTTGAGGTTTCAGTAATAATAATGGTTGTTGTGTTATCATTTGTATGAGTTCTGGGCTGAACTGACCGATTTATCCATAAGGGGGGCATTGGGATTTTCGATATTTTTTTAGGATCGGTTTTTGTGCCATGGAATTTTGGTTTTTCAGATTGTGTGTTCATTACGGCTTGCGGATTTTCCGTTCTTTAACATATGTTTTTCGGTTTCGTCATAAGTACTTGTCTTATGGGTTTCGGATTTGGTTTCCAAAGTGGTTTTCGGATTTTCCAATTGGATTCCGGTTTCTCTTCGATCCAAGCGGCCGCTGATCTCGAATAGCCGCGAAACCTCTGTATGTTCTTTTTGTCAACACTGTATCGGATCGATCAGGGTTTTGAGAACTGGGATGTGAACACTTATAGATTTTGACGGTTTTGCATGAGGTTTTCGATTTTGATCGAAATTTTTTTGCGGTTTTGCGGTTGTGGATAATTTTTTCGACGGCTTAGAGGTTTCTAATGGAGCCTCTCATCCTTCTGTACAGTGGATTTCCACACGGATTCTTGTTTTGCAAATTGAAAATTTCTCTTTCTAAAATTACAAATCTTCATTTTCGTTCTGTTCCGTGTCTTAAATTACAGTAAGCCTCGTGTAGTTATTTCCTCTGAAATTGTATGTGGATCTTTTTTTACAGATTTTCATTCTCAAAATTATCAATTTAGGTGCCTCACAATTATCAAAGAGAGTCTGTTTGATCTTGGCTGTCTTCTTCCTTCTGTAAATGAAATACTGAAGTAACCTTCATCAGAAAATGATGACAAAATTGTTTACATATCATAATAATTTGATTTAGTGCCCTTCTTCCAAAAAGCAACCCCTCTGGAATAAGTGCCCCCGTCCTCCCTGTTTTATATCAGAAAGTTAGAAAGGTGATGATGTTTTGCTAAAACTTCACTTGTAATTTCATACTTGCACAATTGATCATTATTATTACATGTATTATTATCATTTTTAAGCTTGTCATTGTTCTTATACTGGCCTTTGTCAAGCAAAGGGTCAAGTCTGAACTTCAAAACTTCAATGGATATCCTGGTTTGCTGATGTGAGTACAGAAATTGATTAATAGAGCAAAAAGGTCAAGGCTTATATTGAAGGTCAGCAACATATAGTCTGATCATTGTGTATTTTTAAGTGGTTGTACCTACATGTAAGTCTAAGTGACACCCAGCTACATGTACTTTTTTTCAAAAAAGTTGCTACTTGTAATAAAGGCAAGGGGATGTGCTGCTGGTTTGGGTGGCATTTTCGTGACTCACTTAGCTAAAATGGGGTTATTTTTTTAATAGAGTTACTAGAGTGGGAACTAACACATTTTCATGATTTGGAAAATTTTCATAAATCAAAGCAAGGATTTACAAACAGAAAGGTTCAAATTAGATTGAAATGTTGTTTTTACAACCAAAAAATGGAATTTTTCAGATGCCTGACCCAGCTGGATGGGTGCAGGGTAAGTGGTCATACCATGGCAACCTGATTTTGAAAAAAATTAAGTGTTTGTTTGTTTTGTTTTGTTTTTCTCTCACTGTTAAAATTATTTTAAAGACTATAGTGGCTACAGCTTAACTCAGTCACCAGTATTAGTTTATGAACAAATTTTAATATAGTTATATGGAATGTAACATACAATTTATATGACTAAGAGCAAATACATGTATGGTCAGTAGCAATTTCAGGCATTTGGTTTGAATCTTAGCCAGTTGTTAGCATCCGTGCAGCATTTTCTGCATTCAGCATAATTTACAGCAGTACTACTGGGGTTGTTCGAGCCCTGGGGCCATCCTCATCCAGCAGTATACCTTATCAGTGCATGTGTTGTTCCACGATGTGCCCATGTTGTGTTTGCTGCTCTATAGTGTGGGATTCTTGTCCTTGAGGATAGCAGTTCTTGGTGTTTCCTCCCCTCGACCCTAATTGCAGGGTTTCTTTTGCAGGGTCTATTTCTATTTATTTGTATTATTCATTCATTCATTTATTTATGTTTTCCTCCACTGAGCCATCTGGCTCTAGTGTGATGGGTGCTCAGAGGGGGTTTAGCGCAAGAGGCTTGCAGCTGGATTGCGGGTTGGGTAGGCCAGTTGGGTGTTCTAGCACCTTGGGCTGTGACTGTAGTTGCAGCTTCTGGGCCCCTTGGGCACCCAGCTTCCACTTGTGAACTTGATATTAAGTTATTTATTTATTTATTTGGAATATTTAGACAGGCTGGCTCAGTTCAGCTTTTGAAAGCAGGTTTAAATGTGGGCCTCTATAAATGATAACAAGGCCAGATGACCACACTGGGAGCCACATTCGTTTTTCTTTGTTGAAGTCTGTGCATTCTTTTACTCTTTAACTCTCAAGATCTTATCATTATTTCATTCTCCCCTCTAGATGCTGCACATTTACATATTCATCAGTTATGAGAACTTTTCTGTTAGATCAAGAAAACATCTTCTACCTGAGAAGTCTGGGTATTCTCATCAACTGTTTGTTTGATAATGTAAGGATATTATAGGGAGAAGTTACCTGTTAATCATTTCTGGGAGTTAAAGGGTTAATGTACCCTGCTTATAACCAGTACAGAGAAGATGTAGGAGAGTATGGGGCCTATGGTTTATCATCCTTAGCCAAGAAGACTAGATCGTCTAACCATTTGCAGATGTAGTATCAAAGGCAGCACATTCTCCTCAATTATTTTAAGACCCTGAGTGTTGCTGTGGTCTGGGGCTTGAACCCTCAACTACCAACACAGCCATAACACCTTCATGATGTAAAAAGAAATGACAAGGACACATCCAAACGGGTCCTTAGATACTTTAATCTTCCTGATAATTCTGGGAAACATATGGTACTTTGTTGCCTTTCTCTACTTCTAGGCTGTTCAGAGGGCTGCAAAACTCCAGAACAAAAGTTATCTTTCAAATAGGCCCTCTTAGGCCCCATGGTATCAACGAATGCTTTTCATTTAACTAATTTATTCCTGTTTTCTCATCACTATATTCCATTTACATTATCAACTCAGTCAATAATACTAAATTACCCTGTTATACTCTCCCACTGAAGCAGCACCACTGTTTCTTTAGAAACGTACCCCCTTTAGCTGCACAGCAGTCCAGCACACAACATGAGCTAGCAGAACAAAAAATTAATTACTCTGTTTTAATTAGTTTTTCAGAATATTGTCACTGTTCTTGTATACGGGATGCTGTTCTACCCATTTTTGGCCCGTCTGACAACTTGCAACAGACTGGTTGGGTCCTTGCTGGGTTTTCTTTATGTTACAATTAGGTGAGCTAGCTATTACTTTGTTTATGAATACCAATTTAATCAGACTGTGAGTTTGTTTTTTAATTAGTAAATACAGTTCTCAGAACTTTACAATTGCCAGTACTTAATTCGAATATTACTCTAATGTGGAATCGTACTCTTGGCTTTGAAATAAGTGATATTTGTGTTCATTTTGGACCATGTTTTGTACACATGTCCTGGTAAATAGGGAACACAGCATGGCTTACATGTGAAACAATAAACTAATTTGGTTCTCTCTGCTTAATTAACCCTATCAGCCCCAAAGGTAGTCAGCATGTAAGTTCTCCCTCCAGTAATATTGCTGAATCATTCATTAAGAACATGAGAATAACAAAAAGATTCCTAACTCAAGATGCTCTGATCACAACATGAATTCTCCTCATCAGTACCAATGGAAATTTATAGTGAAGAGTCTAGAGAATATGGATATTGATGTTAACCCTTTAACTCCCATGAGTGACCAAGACAGAATTTCTCCATACAATATCAAAATAATATCGAGCAGACAAGTGATGAGAAAAAAGAATAATATCAATTAGAGGATTATAAGTTGATCCAATACCAAATTCTCCAAACTAATATTATAAGAACTGTATGGCAGACAGTAAAGAGAATTACTAATAGATCTTAGGAGTTAAAGGGTTAAGTTGTTGTACTACAGTAAAAGTACTTTATCAAAGTGATTGATGAAAACTAATTGACAAGGAAAGCAAACCAAGGTAATTAATTTTCTTAGATTCTGAAACAAATATAAAAGACTTGCACACTTATTTGTTTTTTGCATTGGGGAATCAATTTTATGTTTATTGTATTCTATTTTAATGTCCAATCGTTTGAACTGTAAAGTTGTGGAGGCTTATTTCAATGCAATGCAAAATGTTTAGTGAACATAATAAACTGACCATCCTGTGTCTAATTCGGATATGGCGGGCATTTCGATGGACCTAGCAACCATTACTGTGTAACGAGGTTACTAAGGGTTACCTTAGTTCTCATATGTCACCAGGGGTCGTAGATACTTTTTCTAGTTTGAAAAATAGTCAATAATGACTTGGAATTAATTGATATTCTGCTTACCAAGAAGATGACATAGGCATGCTTAGCATGCAAGAGTTATTATTTGGGTTGAGAGGGTTGAGAACGGAGGGTTGAGTGGTCAGTGCACTGGGCTCCGAGTCGGAGGACCCGCGTTCTAGTCCTGACCGGGGCAAGGCGTTGTGCCCTTGAGACGTGCGGTAAAAAAAATGCGAGCTCCGCTCTTAGGTTTGGCTAAATCTATATATTACCAACCTCGCTATAGAGTTTATCGTTTCTTGAATGCCAAAGTAGGTTAATGGAACGAATTAATGTTAGTTGCAAATTGTTATTTGAGTTTAGGTTTTCCTGGTAGCCTACGTGATCAAGACAAGAAACGTTCAACAGACAGAAACTCTTCTCTTTCCTATAGTGATACATTGCCAAAACATTAATAAAGGTCATTGAATCAATCTAGATCTTTTATTCGCTTTCTAACAAAATTAAGAAACCTTTACAACGGTCACATGTCATTTTTTGAAGAAGAATTCGAAAAACAAAAAGAGGTAAAAAATTTCTCCTTGATTTATAAGACCTATAATTTTTCTTCTATTCGTATTAACTGTAATCTAATTAGAGAAATCAAGTAAGTTCTTTAAAGTCTCGTGCAGCCTTTCACGTGGATAGTGTATTAAAAAAATTAAATATCAACTTAGGATCCTGTTTCTGCTATAGGGTTTGCTGATTTTTTCCCAACACCGTCGGGTAGGAAAAACATTGAACTACAAATATAAAAAGTGTTTGGAATGAATTTTTAAGGCACGAATAAGATATTTGAATACTAATATTCTGCCGCTTGTCTTTCTGCGGATTAAAGCCGGGTACTGTCGACTCAAAAGAAAGAAAAACATTGAAGAACTCCCGCAAAGTAAAACAAGATCAATCGAAAAGGTGTCAGGGATGTATCGGCAGTTGAATGGCAGTACAGTATTGTAATGAATTTGAAACGAAATAGAACCTATGATCGGCATGATCAACTTGAGAAAGTGAACTCAACCAGCCAGAAATAGCAGTCGATTGTAGTGTGATCGTTTACTTAACGGCGATAAGTCGATTGCAGAAATTTGTCGAAGACAACTATCTTTAAGCGGAATTTATAACTTCTTGATAATATTGGACTACAAATTTATATAACGTTAACCTTAATAAAAGTCCGTTTATGTCGTGAATTTCTCATTTTTAACAAGAAAAACAATGCTCCACACCTGCTGCAAGCTACTTTCAGTCTATTGGTCTTACTAAGGGGAAAAAAAGCTGACTCACGTCCCGAACGTTCTACCGAGTATTATGATTTACATTTAAATATAGAGAGGTTGAGATACTTAAAGAACGAGCCTTTCATGCGCTGTGCCCAAATACAATGTAACGTAATGTAACGACAGCTACTTATAACTATCTGTGTACATAATGGGCTTGACAAGCTGGATGGTAGGTGAAACCGAATCCAAAAAAAAAATTGCAAAACCTTTTTAAGAAGCTGTGCACTGGGTAAGTACCACCTCTCTTATGTCTGTCAGGTATAATGTAGCAATGAGATTTACAGACTTGACTTTCTATTTTGTGAAAAATTTACATCGATTTTGGAATTTCCTGGAACACTCAGGCAAACGAAGCTTGGAAAAAACACTTTTCAGGTGGCAATCATCAGAGAGAATGATGGCGATTCTTCTTTTAGCTCGTGTCACAACGTTTTTCAGTTTTTATACAATGCCAAATGATTGAAAAACAATTGAAAGTCATCGTTATTCGTGATGTTTCCCCTGCGGTGGTCTGTATAACAGCTCTAAGCAGCCACATTTAGGATCAAAGGAATACAGTGGCTTAGTGGCTATCCTTCCACGCTGTTGTGACTAGATGTCAAAATAGAATCGCGTACACTATCGCTACTCATTTATGCGTCAGATGGCAGCCGGAAAATTAGACGTTTTTAGTCTAGCGACGGAAGTCGAGCAATTTGGAAGCAATCCTAGAAGGAGGGTCTCAATGGGGTTAACCTTTAGCCGTAAACAGCTTAAAAAGTTAGCCGTTAGGCGTAAAAATTGACAAATTTTAACCATCTAAAAAATAATAATAATTCTGGTATGAACCATGGTAAGATATTAACCGTAACTGTAAATTGGCCAAAATTTTAACCGTTAGCTGTAAAAGTCATCACCCCATTGAGTCCCTCTAGAAGTTCTCTTCTCAAAACGTAGGGAAATATTTTCACGCTCTCGGCGCTTCCTGCGTGCTTTGTAACAGAACAGAGCACTCTCTAGGCTTCTCTATCTGTCAACTTAACAGGTATTAGGTTAGGCAGATGCAGAAATTAATGACCAGGCGCTCGGAAAATATTGGATATGTTATACCTGCTAAAACTAAAATGATAATACAACGAACTAGAAACTACTGAATTATTTAACAAAAGCAGAAATAGCAATAACGTGTTAAAACGAGCCATAAGGGAAGATTAATGAGCGGAAGATTAGCATACAATTACGTAATAACACCTGCAAAAAAAATTTATCACGCATAACAGGAAATTAGATTGTTCTAGAAAATGTCGCACAATTTTCAGCAAAAGACAAAAGACATTATTTAAACAGCTATTGTTTCGATTCGGAGGCTGCTTAACCAGTTTTTAATGATTGAAGTTTTATTTTGCTAATAAATTAGAAAGTGCCAGTCATTAAAACATTTTGATATTAGCTTTGTTCATGGGTTTATCAATTCTCGTTTTTACGAAGCCAAACAATACTTATCATCTATTGTCTGGAGCCTTTATTTTAATTAGTCGTTCAATTTAAGAAGAACCAAGTTATGACTCGTCACGTCGAGAAGACAGCGTCCTACTAAGAGTTACGACATTGTGCATGCATCAAAAGAAATTCGAATATGGAGTTCAAAACGCGTGAAAAAACACTGCACATGTGCTTTGATAAATGAACCGACGACAACCAAATCAATGTTCACTTCCATAAAATTGATCATGAAGTTCTTATTTCTATCCAACAAAATGATCCTCCGCGTCCGGAGCAAATAGTCCACGGTTTACTAAGGTACACAAAAAGAAAAAAATTTTAGTGACGCAAAGCGATCAAAGCTTATGATATGCAAAACTGTCTACATGGTGCAAGTGAGTTCGAGAGAGTTTGAAAGATATGCTGCACATGCGCAGCCTCCGAGAGAAACTTTCATCAATCTCATGACAACAATTGACAGCAACATATCCATAGTTTGTCTTGATGAATTCGGATGACAGGTGGAATCAAAGCCAGGAAAATGTTCAACGCGCTTTTTATAAGTTGCACGCTAAGTGAGTACCAGCTGTATTATATATCTAATATCAGAATGCTGTAGAAAAGTGGTTTTCCAAAACCATGAAAATAATTTTAGAAAAATAATCAGGTTATTTTGTACGACTAGATTTGCGTTTCTTAACCTCACTAAAATGTAGACTTGAATAATATGAAAACAATATGCTAGAATGAGAAAATATAACATTTTGAAACCTGCAACGACCATTTTAAACCATAGTTGTTGGGTTTTGACGGTTTTCGCAACAGTATTATTTCTAGCAATAATGTCGAGGATCATTTGAACACAGTCGCCTATAAGCTGCGATAGTGCTCTTGTCTTTCACCGATAAAGTGGCCTCTCAGAATAATCGATGGTTTTTAATTCACCGGCCGAATGTATGAATTTGTGTTGACTGAAGTTGGCATTAGGTTTGACGGATGCAAGTCTCGTCGTTCTAGCCGGGCCGAATCAATAACTTCTGGTGATGGAGGTTTTATCCACTTCCCTCTCCGTTCTTAAGATAATTTCTAGGCTTGACCTAACCTAAACCAATGAGTTCTATTTGTGGTTCGATACCAAAAAGCTTAGTGCCAAACAATTAGTCTCTATGACATCATTGTGTTAATTACTATCGGTTATCTAACGGAAGAGCAAACCATGTTTGAAAAACTTGTAGCTACCTTTTAGCAAGGAGAGGAAAATTGCTCCTCTGATCGCAATGAATTCAAAATTGAGCTTAAAACATCGAAATGTATATTTCCACATCTTAAATCAAGTTTTAGAATATATTTTTTTAATTAATCGAGGTAGCCCTTAAAATTCAGTGTTATGCAAATGTAAATATCACTCGGGAGAGTGTCGATAAATTTTCGAAAACTAAACAGTAACGTCTGAAAATATTTGACTTTTTCTGTGTTGACATAGACTTGCTTAAACACAAGAGAAGGTTGGATTGGGAGAAAGGTAGATTGCAAGAGGCTATCGAGGAATTGCATAACTTTCGAGAAGTATCCCAACCTCCTGATAATTCTTCTCAGCGCTTACCACAGAGGACATGTTGAAGTTATGTTAGTCAGCAACACAAATGTGACTTGTAACCTGCGTTTCTTTTGGAGAGCTCGCATATAGCTCGTTAGCGTGGCGAGAAGTTTGAAGTCTAGTCTTCCGAAGTTTACAAAGGCCAAAAAATCAAAGCGTGGATCATGTTCTGCCAGGTGGCAGGCATTTTGACCGGAAAATATTTGCGTTCTTACTTTAAACACAGAGGGATGGTCGTTATGGCGTACATTCCCGAAAAGGAACTACTACATGAATGGACCCTTGAAAGTGTGGTGGATTCGGAATTAAAAAATATTGAAATTTCGCGAAAAGGTGTCCTGTCTTTTGTGTCATTTGCGAATAGCTTACTTTTGAAGGGAGTTACGTAGGTGCACGTGCTATTGAAGAGTTCGGCTGCACGTGAATATTAATGTTACGAGTCAACTATCTTTTGAGACAGATTCCTCAACGCGAAGTTCGCGGCAAAGATAAGGTTTTCTTGGCGTATGTGTTTAGCGAACTTTGCTAAGGCTCTTGGAGAATTTCTAAGTTTAATTCGTATTATTTTAGCTTACTTGGAAATTTGAGGATTAAGGAGGACGTTTTTACAAAAGGTTGCCTTTTTTTAGGGTGGGAGGGGGGGGATAAGGGGGAATAAGGCCTTGCTTCTGAAAGAATTATAATTATAAAGTCAAGTGATTTCATAGTTTGGGTGCCATTACAGTAAGTCTGCATACGCAAGTGAACTCAAAAGTGACATTGGTGTTAACACATGTTACAAACAAAAACAAACAAACAAAATAAAAACTCAGATTTTTTAATTTTCCTCGACAGTACTACTAACTTCGGTGAAGGAAGTACATGGAAGAGGTGAGAAAATAAATGATGATTTAAGCCTCGAACAAAGGTTAAGTCCAACACTTTTGGATTCCTTTTTTTTAGTTATTCTCCTTTTATTTTTTATTATTTTTTCCCCAGAATGCTAGATTTCATGTTTTAAAGATTCCTGTTACATGTTTCAACACCAAGGAATAAATTGGAACGATAACAGAAATTATGTCAAAAGCGGGGGGCTGACCTAATTTCCATTGAAACCGTAAAAGAATGGAACTTTTTAAATGACCTGATTCAAAATCACAAATCGCTATATGATAAGTGGAACATTAGTTTGAAAAAAGAAGCCGGCAATTGGACTTGGGTGAGTGGTAAACCATTGACTATTAACAAATGCAAAGAAAAATAGCCAACTGACGTCGGAGATGTGGCAATAATAGTCAAGACGTCTTCGAATGGCAGTAACCTGGGCCTACAAGTGACCCAAAGGGCTCAGCTGCACGCCTCTATTTGTGAAACTCGCAAAAATAAGATGACAACGCACTTAGGTAAACTAAGAGAGTCCTCAAAGCCCTTGAGCGTAAGAAAAGTGCTATCAGACTGTAATAAGATGATACAACCTTTTGCCTTTATTCCCTCATTGCGTGGAACCAATTACTTTATTTTAGTTTTAAATTGGCCATTATTCTTGATCTATCTATGCCAGTTTCTTTCATGTCGATCAGGACTTAAAATTATGGAGTTTCTCGTAGTGATGAATGAAATATTGCTGCAACGGGGTCAAAGAACATCGTGATAATGGACTTATTTCAGCTTTACCCTCATAAGTAGAGGAGAGGGGACGCGCTTCTGAGAGAAAGTTTATTTACCTTCGATAAATCTCCAAAGGATTATTTCTGACGAATTGTTTCACTGTTTTAAAGATTGTTGTAGAGATTCTTGTCACACGTTTATGGGTTCTGGATTAAAATGGGGGTTTAACAGAGGTCTTTGTGAAGGATGTAGAGGTGACCTAATTTCTATTGAAACTGAAGAGGAATGGAACTTTATTAATAGCGAGATTCGAAATCGCAGACTATTGGAGTGGTACATCGGTTTGTTTGCGCCTCCTAAGTGAAAATAGACTAAAAAACGTGTCTTGGCCCTTAGCGTGATAGAAATACCATGATGGACTACACAGTCATGAGCACGTTGATCTTAGGTTCCCATGCCTCTATTTCCCTTCTATGTTGCAAACGTGTAAATGTATACGACAATCGAATATAAAGAACATGGAGGAACCACTCCCCCTCCTAGCCTTAGTCGGCTAGCTATCCAAATGAGTTTGGCTTTCACACGGATCACGCAAATAAATGGGGTGAAGATAAAAGAGTTCGGTGGAGTCTTCAGGAAACTAAACTCCTCTCAAATGTTTTGCTGGTGCGTTAGTTATAGACCATAGTACCACTCAATTTATCTATCCCTACCATTTTGATATCGAGCATCAAAAAAAACAAACTGGGACTAATTGCACATCTGGTAAAAATCATAATAAAGGTTTCAGAACCGGCTCAATGAAAGAAATGAAAAGATTTGTTGTAAATGCGATTATGGCGGATCAATCGGGCTATCCCGCATGGTTTTCATGTGAGCGAGGCTAGTAAGATTTCCTCTAGAAATCTGTCATACTTCGCAATGCCAACGGGATTTTCCTGTTTCTGAATATCACTAAAAGGGAATGTGGAAACTTTGTCATCAAATCAATTGGGGATCAAATACGTTCAGTAACAAAACATTGGTACAAGGAGGAATACATAAATCAGTTTCAGGGAACTCCTTTCTTTTTTTCTTTTCTGAATACTTTGCCCTTATTGCCAACTGTGACAGCATGGCCATCAGCATCAGCGATGGCACATACGTCGCTGTCGCCATCAATAGCAGCACCGTTGCCCTCGCCGATACCATTGCCATTGTCATCACTGTCTCTATTGACGTTGCCCTCACCCTCACCATCGCCATCGCTGTTTCCGTTTCCGTTGCCGTTGCCATCTCCATCGCCGTCGCCTTCAAATTCAGTTCAGAAGTTGGTGAGTGTTATGATCATATGCGGTCCTTGTACCTGTTATGTTTTAGAAGGTAATTAGTGCATACCTGTGACTGACGTTTTCATTATTTTAGGCAAATGAATATGTTTCCAAACTTGGCAGACTCGATAGCGACAGAAACACTTCTTTGCAGGTATCTAACTCCACCAATGACATATATTAAAATGCAGAATACATTCAGATATAGATATATGTGTGTATAAAAATACACCCCTTTTCAACGTTGCCAATTGAAAATATACATTAAATATATACACCTGTCCTTTTTGGATCGAAAAATGTGATGCACGATGCATGTACATTTCACATCAAGGGATCAAAACGTTTATAGTTATTTTGACGGCAGCTATTGTAATTCCATTTGAACAACTTCCCTTTAATTTCTTTTATCAGAAGCTTTTTGAATGGAAAAAGAAAAGGTGTATGTATCATTTAACAAATAGAGAAGCCTTGACTGTGCTCTGTTCTGTTGTAAAGCACGCAGGAAGCGGCTAGAGCACGAAAGAAGTGTAGGGAGAAACACGAGACGTAGTCAAGTGTTTCTCCACACTTTATGAGTGCTTTAGCCGCTTCCTAAGTGCTTTATAACAGAACAGAGCACAGTCAAGGTTTCTCTATTTATTTTATAATAAAGAATCCGTTAAATTCCCTAAGCATTACTTTCAATTTTCAAAACAAACTTTATTTCCAAAGTGAACAACAGTGTCGTCAGCATACTCTATACTCTCATAAAGCACGCTACTATAAGCCAATCAGTGTCCCTGTTAGAATGGTTCAAATAATCTGATTGGCGGCACAAGACTAAAGCTGTCAAAAAGTGTCAACATTCTGCAATAGTTTACAAACTAAAATAGTTCGGCAGGTCGAATTTAACATTTTTGTCTGAAGTTTTAAGTCTCTAATACAGAATCTTACAGTGAAATGTTGAGTGAACTTCGGCCGAATTATGGCTCATGAAAACACGCGAGTTTTTTCACATGACAAGGTAGAAAACAAACTGTTCAAGGCGAGTATTTTTTGAATGAACGACAGCCGAATTCACCGGAACATGAAGATCGCTCGGGATGACAGCGCCGCAAAACTCGGCTGCAATGACTGATGTGACTTTCCACCCAGCGCATTGGAAAGGATATCAGAGTAAGCTCTTATTTTTCACTCGAAGGGCGGCCGATGTAGTTTGAGGTTTGCTTTACTGCGATGAACGGAGATCGCCATGATGAGCGAGCCCCGATGGACTTCAGCATGATCGTATTCGCTCAGACACCGTTATGACAAGTACGAATTTTAAGTTATGCCAGTTTGGTTATATTTTTCGTCGTTTCCGTTTTGTTTTGTTTTCTTTTTGAACACTGAGCTTTATATACTATACGAGTTTTAGCTGTGTTTGAATTTTATTACCGTACGCGAGCTTGCAATCTAACTGAGCGTGAAAATCTTTAAAACTCGGAATGTCTATTTTGTTTTTCCTTTGAGGATTTTCGTATCTGCTCACGTTTTAATAACGTAAATTACGGCGCCTGGTTCTTTTGTTGCTACTTGCCGGCTCGCTTGTTCCGAAATTTTCGCTTTCAATTATCGAAAAAAAGCGAAAAAGAAGTCCCGGAAAAGGTCGAACGTAGTACAATTTGGCAGATGGTGTGACAGCTTTAGCTCAGCTCTATGCTCTATACTCTCATAGAGCACGCTCTTTCGACCAATGACAGCGCGCGTTATAGCGGAGCTCGCAGAGCGTAGCCCATAATTATACAAAATAGTAGTAACCCATCAAGCCCAAAAAATTTGGATTTACGACCGTACGACCGTACACGGTGCTACTTTTAACATAGGTGGTCAACTGTACCGCAGGCACACCAACGCCACGGCTTTGTTCAGTAGTCCAGTGGTCAGTGCACTGGGCTCCGAGTCGGACGACTCGGGTTCTAGTCCTGGCCGGGTCAAGGCGTTGTGCCCTTGAGACGTGCGGGCTCCGCACGAATGCGAGCTCCGTTCTAAGGCTTGGCTAAATCAACATATTATCCGAACTTTATCATAAATATACATATGTTCAAATGGCAACGTTTTGAAAACGAGTATATAATTACATATATACATGTGTGTTGTGTACTTTTATATGTGAAGAAAGGTAATGACAGAGGAAGAGACAGATGACGGGAAAGAAATCTGATAAGGCCACCTGAGCCAAGGAAAAAACAGCTTTCAAACAACACTCTGTATACTTATATCGTTCTAGGACCGGATCAATATTCTTCTCTAACATCAAAACTCTCACCTTAGTCGTTCCTTTTTTGATGTTTTACTTTTTATCAAACAAAGCAGATTCCAAGTTGCCGCGCATCTGTTTGGTGATGGATAAAATAAAACTTTAGGAGTATTGAGCACATCAATGATCCGTTTCTTTGTTCTTACACATTTTGGCGTCATTAATGATCTATAAGTATAATTAATCAAATACATGGCAAAGGAGTAACTATTTGTAACAAAACAAATTTATAGGTGATTAGAAACACTTTGTTGGCATAGATTACAATAATATTGTTAAAAATCACATGAATAAAACGTTTTACGTGATTTCAGGAGGCTGTAAACGTGTTTGAAAACTTCATCGTCAGTCTTGAAAACATGACAAAATTTCATGAAGGCCAGTTCACCATAGACGAGTTTCAAAGAGGAAGAGAGTCCATCTTTAATGTGGCTGTCGCCTTCGAGAAATTTGCTCTTAATTATGGCAAGCATCACCTTCCAATAAAGATTGTAAGCCACAAAATGGGTGAGTTAAAACACCACCTTTTAATCAGGTTTGTGATAATCTTCTTCGTCGATGCTTATTCACGGTCTCAGTGACTGACACTTTATCTCCTAAATAGGATAATGACTTTTACATCTGGGCTGGATTGCTCTAAGCTGGGTTTAGATAGCCGAGGAGTAGTGTGAAAACTGATTTCAGATGTGAAAGCTATAAAAGAGAATTCAGCATAATTCTATTGGACTATTGACTATAATCTTGATGATTATTGGACTCTTTAAAAACAATGAAGACAATTATCTCAAAAAAGCTTTGAACGAAAGAATCAGAAACTCGGATAAGAATTTAACCTTGGGTGAGCGCTAGTTGGCCTCAGAACAACTGAGTGGGTCCCGAGTCATTTACAAACGCTTATGTTGGATGTTGGATGTTGTCTGTCTCTTAATTCAATTAGTCACATTTTTGATCGTCTTATCCATAAGCAGGAAGTCAATTTTTTTGTCCGACAGTGCTGGAAGTCCAAAAGGCTTACCGCCAAAATACAAGTGACTTTTACTTCGACGTACACGAATGGCAAACGAACATTAATATTGCCTCTTCGAATTTTGCAGATAACGGTTTGTATTACCTGTCGTCTTCAGTCTCAAAAAATTTATATTTTTTTAAACAGCGTTGACGTAATTTCTCATGAAGGACAGCTCACAAGTTTTCGCAGGCTTTGCTTCCAAAACCAACACTCATAGGGTTTATTTCTTTTATAGCCTGAAGGAAATACATAGATTTATCTTTTTCAGGATCAGTGGTCGTCGGGTGCGTATATAAGAATCTGCAAGACATACTGCCGAAAAGTCAACCCAGCAGGAATGAAACAGGAAGCACAAGGTAACAATACTGTCTTCTTTGTGTTCAAAACACCTGGCCCTGGTTGTTCGAAGGGTGATTAACGCTATCCACTGGATAATTCGCTATCCAGCAGATAGAACGAAACATTTTGTTAACACTTATCTGCTGGATACCGTCGACTGGCGTTATCTTCCCTACGTAGAGAACATCGGCTAAAATGTGCAAATCGTTTGGTATCGTCACCACCGCTACCATTCTTTTAAACCACCATATTTGTGTCACATTCTGGTTCGTTTTCAAATCATTTTGTACACAGATATTTGGGTAGCAGAATAATAATGGCAGCAATGGAACCTAAACCAAAAAAATTGCTGGAAAATGTCGTCTTAAAGTTCAAAAACATAAAGGTAAGCAAGATTAAGTCAGATGAAAGTAAAGAAAGATTATTTGGAATGCGCTGTTTTTATTTCATCTAACCGCAATAATTTTATTTTCAGATAGAAGAAAGGGTGAAGAATTGTATGTTTTGGAGAGGCTTCAGCGATAGGTAAAAAATTGCAATATCATCTACTTTTCTTAGAATTTTCTTGTTCGTTTGGTCGTCCGTTTGCCTCCATGTTCCCGCCAATATTTTCCGTGAGTTTTCTTGGAGTCCAGTTGCTTGTTGCTGTATTTGCGAATGTCCTCTTATTTTCCGGTTGTCGTGGGAGACACTTAGCTAGAATTGTTATGTTTCATTATTTTTTTCCTTAATTTATAATTAATTTTCCCTCATAATTTGTCCTAATGAGATTATTTTCTCTATTAAAATAATTTTTGCAAGCTATAATCCTTCTATCTACGACAACTTCTGTCTAAAAATTTGGAATATACCCAATCAAAGTTTGAATCTATGCCTAACAAGGAAGTATTATAAATAGTTTCCGCCTTGACTTACTAAAACTAATAATGAACTGCTAATAATGTAATCGATATTATGAAATCAAAAGGGTTTTGATGAAATTCGCTCTTTTGGTACCATGGAAGGCTATTTCCTACACTACGTCTTGCCAGCTGAGGTTATTTCTTATTTGCAGCTCCGACGGATTTTCAGACGAAGGATGCCATGTAGTTACGTCGAGAAGCAATTCAGAAGAAACAGTTTGTAGCTGCAATCATTTGACTCATTTTGCTGTATTATTTGATTACAACGATGGCACAAAGGTAACCAGTTATGTGTATGTTCTTCTTCCAGCACTGGTGATACATGTAAATTAATTGAACTAATTTGCGTGTCTCTATTTTCTTTTTTATGCTATGTGACGCAGCTTTCCAAACAGGACGAGACTGTGTTGAAGACAATTACCTACATAGGATTAAGCTTGTCGATCATCGGGATGCTTATAACATCAGCCTTGTACTTTTTCTTTACGTAAGTATGGTGCTTAAATAGTCGATGATGTACACATTCTCATGTCCTCTTCTACTTACTATCGATTGTAATTTCTCAACAAAGGAAAAAAAAAACCAGGAATTAACGTAACTTTAAGTTATCCAAAATGTTCCTTTTAATTTCTCCGAAACTGAGCTAAAGTAAGTCGATTAAATTACCAATTTACATCAGATTTCATGTTCAATTAGAAGAGCATTAACAATGCATGGTCTCTTTCCTCAGTCCTTAATGTTTTCTTATTCTATACCAACTTGGCTTTTTATTTTCCTTTTGATTCTGAAGCTTTTGATTGATTTTTTTTGGTGTTTGTCTTGTTTTGTTTTTTTTTCTTTTTTTTCTTAATTTTTTATTTGAATTATGTTTGTTTTGATTATGTTTGTTTTTTTTAACCCATGTTTGGTTTTTGTTTTTACTTTCTTTTTTCGTCATCTTTCATTTGACCAGAGACGTCCGTCAACCTTTGTCTCAAATTCGATTGAGTCTTTCTGTGTCCCTCGGAGTTGGACAGCTAATTTTTCTCGCAGGAGTAAACGCCACAGAACACACGGTGAGAGGCTTTTCCGGTCTGTGAATTTAATTAATCAAATCTTTCTGCTCTAAATATTTTTAGAAAATAGCACAGAAAGACACAAAACATATTTCCTTTTGCAGGCTGCTTGCATCGCAGTAGCAGCTCTGATGCAGTATTTTCTGACAGCTGCCTTTTGTTGGATGTTGGTCGAGGGAATCTACCTCTACCTGTTCGTTGTGAAAGTTTACAACATCAACACCAAGATGCACATGTATCACGTCATCTCATGGGGTATTTCCATTATTAATTTTACCACAACATATATTGGAAGTTACACCATGCTCCCATATTTGGTGTTGTCATCAAGTCAAGTGCTTTGAATTAATTTTTTTGTATTGATGATTAGGTCTCCCTATGATCATTATGGCTATTTCACTTGGCATTGCTGCTGCGAAAGAAGGAATACAAAGCTATATCAGTGATAAATAGTAAGAAACACATCAATAGGTTACTTTTTACCTTTCTTCTCTCTCCCGCGCACTATCAAGTTAAGTTCGTTTTAATTTTCTTGTTCCGTTTTTCCTTGGATTTTTTTTATTCATTCTGATGACTTTCATTCTTGTTTTTCAATTCTCTTAGTTGTTGGCTGTCTTCGACTAACAATCTGATCTGGATATTCGTCTCCTTTGTAACGTTAATCGAAGTTGTGAGTTTATGATAAATTTATATCAAGGTGCTTGGTTTACCAAACTAGTTACCTCCAGAGACTTTTGTTGTTTTGTTGTTTCACCTTTCTCAGCGTTGAATACCAAGATGTGTTTTCTAGGCAAAAAAGTACCACATTGCACAACACTAAAAAAGAGGATGGGAACAGGATTAGAAGGAGATATCAAATTTGACTTTAGCTACGTTGAGCGTAATTGATTCTGTTAAGAAAGTTTTATTCGCGGAATCAGCTCAGTGGTCGAGGATCCGGGTGCAAGGGTCGGGATTTCTATCCCCCGTAATGGAATCATTATTTTTATTTTTCCGACCTATACTAAACGAATAACTTCTATAGTAAGACTGTCTTGGCTTCTCGAGTACCACATCCAGAAACTTAATTCAGTGATTTAAATGGAATTTTTTTTAGCTCAACATCTTGATACTCGTACGAGTCATAAAGGAGATGACCAATTTGGTGCAGCCAACTGGTGAAGACGACCATATTCAGCAAATACGGTAGGATTCACAACATGAAATTATTCAAAATAATAAAAACAAATTGCCTTGTCAAACTGTATGGCGACAATCGCCTGGCTCCCTCATTCCTTGACCAGTTTGCCTTTACGATACCTGTTAATGAGACTGCGAAAAAAAAATTATCATCTCAGTCTTTTACATGTCTCTTCAATTTGTTGTCGATCTCAGAATTGGTATCAAAGCTTGCGCACTGATGATTCCTTTACTGGGTGTCACGTGGCTATTTGGTCTTCTTTCGCCTGTGCAAAAGGCTTTCGCTTACATTTTCACAATACTCAACTCTAGTCAGGTGAGTGTCCGATTGAAACTCTTAATCTCAATCAATCTAGATTGTTCAATTTACACAGCTCTTACCAAAGAGAGAACCCTTTGCAATGATTAGATGATTAAAAAAAAAATTTAAAAACCTGTTAATTATTCACTTGACCCGAAATATATTCGTAGCAGTCTTATTAGACTTATTAGATATTGATTTTTGAAGACGATTATTATATGCCTTGTACACTGAGATACCCAAACAACGCACGCTCCACCGCTTCCTACTTAGGTGGAATATTGTAAAAAAATGATCTTCAAATTGTTTCTGCAACAGGGTTTCCTGATTTTCGTTCTACACGGCTTACGAAACAGTCAGGTAAGAAAAGAAAACTGAGTCAATAATAAGGAAAGTGCATATTATAGCACAGATGTTTAAGCATGAATAACTA
This sequence comes from Pocillopora damicornis, assembly GCF_964200805.1. Lineage (NCBI taxonomy): Eukaryota > Metazoa > Cnidaria > Anthozoa > Scleractinia > Pocilloporidae > Pocillopora > Pocillopora damicornis. The sequence continues at coordinate 4,847,628 of NC_142670.1, forward strand.
TTTGAATGAAATTTGAAAGAAATGTATCGTTTGTTGCTTGTCTATCTGCAGATCAGAGAGCGATTGAAAAGAAAGATGAACGTGGTTTTTACCACTTCAAATAAGGAGGACTCCACAAGGAAGAGCCCACAGGTCAATTTAAGTGACGTCGGCGATGCACGGGCAGTTGAATTGCAGCCTCGCAGTGACATTAAACCGAATTAACACTCTACTTAAGTCAATGGATTTAACTGTTCGCCAATAACATTCTATTGCATTGAACGATTGTGTAGTAAATAGCGATTAGTCAATGGCGATGGATCTGAGTTTCAATCTGCTGTTAAAATGTCACGTAGTAAAAGTAAATTGACATTAGGTGCATTATGCATTATGTAAGTCGTTAGTTTTTAGTTAGTATGACGGATGTAGAGCTAGCGAATAGAAATACTGTCAATAAATTGTCATTATTATTATCATTATTTTATTACTATTAAGTGAGATCGTTCTCTTGTTTATTGTTTTAGCAATTTACAAGCTGCAAGTGCTATCTTTTATCTTAACGACTTTTCCAGAACATCGCATACATGTACTTGCTTAAGAATTTTTGTTAGCTACATGCTAAGTTGCGCGCACTAAGGATCAAATTATCGTAACTACAGGTTGGTCTGGCTTGTCTATTATTAAGTGACTTTCATTAAAGGTTAGATCTACTTTAGAAGTTCAATGAACTCATGGAATGAACTGAGTTATTACAAATTCTTCTTTAATTAACACTGTGTTTAGTTCCAACACGCATTTGACTGCCTCCTTTCAATCCTTGTGCGCTACATTTTAACGTTTGCTAGATGATGCTTTTACGTTTCATACCGGAGAGGATACTTGTCAAATAGTATCTTGTAACTGTAATATTAGCAGCCTCGTCCAACATCTAATGTTATTACTCATGAATAAACAGATGAATAGATAGATGATGCTGAGTTAATGCATAAATAACTATGTTAAAAAAGAAAGAAATTCTAAGAGATTACATATTTTAACCCTTCAATGACTAAGATCTCATTTTTAATCCTCCTCACTGTCTGCCAAACAATTCTCAGGTGCTACTTCTGAGAAATTGATACTGGATCAACTAGAAAATCCTCAAACTCTAATTTTTCCTTATGCTCATAACCTATCTGATCGATATTGTATTAATACTGTAAGGAGAAATTCTGTGTTGGTCACTCATGGAAGTTAAAGGATTAAGGATCACTTGAATTTTTCGATATTTATTCTCCACATTCCTTAGATAAGTATTTCTATTTCGAATCGTAAATGTATCGATGAGTTCTGATATTTAAAACTGGAACTATGATAACCAAAATTGGAGAAAACTTAATTTAACAGCGATCGAAGAAAAATCGCACACAGTAGACAATTTAAAGGAACAAAGTGCAGTAATAGATATGTTAGGTAATTTGTCTTAAAACCTGCTACTGCATCTCCCCAAATTAGTGCATTTCTTGTTCTTGTAAACACTTCTTGAACAATATTATGGTTTTGACATGTGACTAAAAAAAATAAAATCGGATAAAGATATTATACGTACATTTCTTCCCCTACTTTCAAAGGGGTATAGAGAAGTGTGCATCATAGGAATTGACGCAGTCACAGCGTATGTTACAACTAAAGTATTATCTTTGCTAGAAACACAAATTGCAAAAATTTATCCTTCAAGCTTTACTTTTTCCTTCATGGGCCTCGAGCACTGCAAAGAGATTAAGAGATATTTGAGCAGTCTTTTTCCAGCTCAGTTTTTATGCCGCAACGTGATAAGCACGAACGCCTTGCATAAGCTCAGCTAATGTAAACACGACAAAACAATCGACAACATTCTATTATTAGGTCACACCTGTTTATAAATTAGCATATAAGGCTACTTCTTCAGAAGAGAGTAAACAAAGGAAATGATTCTGAAATGCACGGAATTATTCCTCTACACCAGTCAAATGTGATAGGTATAAACGCTTCAAGTGGCGACTGACTCAATGAATTGCGGATGAGACTAAGAACTATTTGAGAATCATCTTGTCATTATATTATGGGAGAGCACTATAGATGGGGATGAAGAGGCACTTGAAAAAGGGATTTTCCTCCTCAGAGGACACACATGGCAAAGACTGGGCATAGACTGGAACTTGGACCTGAATGGAAAAGGTTAGCATCCAAAGAGATGGACTCAGAAGCGATGGTCTTCATGGCGCTTTTACCGTATAAGGGGGGGAGGGTGGGGGATGGATTTGTTTTGCAAACTGAGAGCTTGACTATAAGTCGTGAGGCGCCGTTGGTTTTCTGTCCAATTGACGATCAACCCTATTAAAATTGTATTTAACTCACGCTTTAAGAAGGCATCCTTTGACTCGGGGTTTTCCACGTGTGCGAAAAATTAATGACACACGAGGTTAGACCCATCGACTAACACGGCAGTATTTCATCTGCGAGTTGAAAACTAAGAAGTAATTTTCTTTTATTTGTACGAACAGATGGGACACACACATCAGCCACCGGTGAGTAATACAGCATTTTCGTAAACTTTGAAAATAATAAAAGTGTTTTTGTCCCGTTAAATTCTCGATCTTAGAAAGAAAACCAATGCTTTACACCTGGTGCAAGTTTCTTTCAGTTTATTGGCCAATTTATTGAAAAAAGTGAAAAAAAAAATGATGACTCATGTTATGAGCTGTCGACCGAGTGTTATCATTTGCATTTATGCTAACTCCTACTAAAGAAATTTCCTTTCATTTACCGCTCCCAAATACAGTAACTTTTGTCTGCCGACAGCTGCTCGTGACAACTTATACATTTCTGGGGCTTGATGAAGAGTGAAACTGAATCCTGCAAAATGGCAAAAACCCTTTTTATAAGGTGTGCGTTTGGTAAGTATTACCTTTAATTTTTCTGTTTGTTTATCATAAGCAACGAAAGCCTAGCGCTTGACTATCATTTGCAAAATATTCGACTTATGAACTTCCCGCGACACGCGGGCAAATCTGTTAAAAATTTATTTCATGTTGTGTTTATTAGGTATTCTAATACAGAACGTTCCAAGCTCTACAGATATATGTTATAGGCTTCCAGATTATCTCCAAAATAAATGGATTTTTAGCATTAGTTTTCAGGCCCCGGTTGTTCAAAGGATGGATAACTTCTTATCCGCTAGATAAATCGCTACCCAGCGGATAAATTTTACCCATGACGTCATATCGGTTGTTCAAAGTATGGATAAAGCTATCCACTCGCTATCCAACGGATAAATTTATACATGGTTAGGCAGGTGGTATATATATGTTATTTGCCGGCTGGGAGGTCCGTATGGTGAAAAACTGAGACCGAGGTCTTGAAAAGCATTTTCAAGACCGAGGTCACAGTTTTTCACCATACGGACCGACCCTTAGCCGGTAAATAACATATTTATTGTTTTTAAACTTGACGAAATTCTTTCCGAAAGAACCCGAATGACTTATGGCCGTAAATACGGCAAGATCTTCCATAAACTGAACAATTTTTGAGTGAGTAAATGGTAGTTAAAATAGAGGTGATGCAAATTTATGAGAGATGCCTCAGCGAAACATTTTCATTTCCGTAACGATAAAGGTGATTTAAAAGGCTTCCAAACAAACTTTGAAACATTATTTTTACAAGTATCTGTCACAATCTGACACCTGTCAATTAGAGAGCGCGCAAGAAAAAAAAAATCGTAGGAACATTTGAAAACCAACAGAACTAGTTTGGCAAGGACTGTCACGACAATGTTTTCTTAAAAATCAGTTAATGATCTAACGGAAAGTATTATTTACTCTCATCGACCATTCATTCATGTACCAAGATTTACCTCTGTTCATTAAGTAAACGGCGAGGAAAGTAATTGTGAGTAAATTCAATTTTTTATTTTGAAGTTGTGAGAGTTTGCTCGTTTGTTTGCTGTAATGGCGTGTTTAACTCTGATCTTTCCTTCACAAAAACTAAATTCGAACGGCACACTCCAACGAGACACAAGGGAATTTAATGCAGCCTTTTCTCAATTCCTTCAATTTCTGTTGTGCAATTTAAGGTACAAATGTCCAAATTGAACGGAATTGGAAAGACTCACCAGGAGCGTATATTTGTTGTAGAACTTAAATTAAAACTTCGCTCGCTTTTTTTTACTATGAACAAATTGCTCGAGAAAATTCAGATATTAAATGAATGAAAGTTCCATCGTTCAGTTTAACAGTAACCAAATACCTCACGTTTCAACTTTCTGGGTACTTTTTGTGAACGATTAAAATTAATTGCAGACGGTTTTTAGGCCGCTTGTCAACCAACGTAATGACACTATTGTTTATACAAATTCATTCTGAAACCAATATTTTTCTGTCAACCAAAGTGATTTGATAGAGAGAAAAGGGAGGATTCATAAGTTATTTATCGGCTTGAGGTAGTGACCGACGTGTTTGCTTAAAAATACTGCCCAGCTGGAAAACGAGGTATATTTATGAAAAAATGACAACGAAAGTTGGGATGTACTCGACGAGTCACGAAAGCGTTACCGTGGCCCGTGGGCAGAGATAGGAAAATACTGACCGGGTAAAGAACCAATCAGATTGCAAGATTCGTTACCGTGCCCTCTAAAGAAACAATAAAAATTTTTATCCACCGGAAAAAAAATTATAAAATGGCCGCTCGACAGTTACATCTTCTCCGGTGTAACTTGCCCGACAATCAAAGTCGTAGAAAGAGAAGAATTTTCCACTGCCAGCTCGATCCCTTAGAGTCTTACACTGACTCTGAATTAAGATCCAGGTATCGTTTTGGACGAGAAGCAATACAATATACCGTTGCTGCATATAATTTGTACAAAATGTATGAACCCTTTAATTCATAAGTTTCTGTTAGCAGTTCTACCATAAAGTGGTATGCAGTTCTTGCAACATTTTCGCAGTTATCACCATGGCAACTGCCTGAACGCTTCCGCTATCCGTGCTTTATGCAACAACTTTTTATCCGCTGGATAACTATCCAATGGATAGTCTTCTTATATACCGGATAAGCTTATCCAGTGGATAAATTTATTCATCCTTTGATCAACCGGGGCCGGGTGTTTATCTACTTTCTGTTCGATGCAAAATAATTGGAAAAAAGTAAGCCAGAATGGCACATTCGTGTGGCAGTCATTGTAATTTTTAATTTAGGCGTCATGGCGGTGTGTCAAACAGCATCAATTAGGATCACGCGACAAAATATTTTTGCTGTTATCCTGTCTTTCGCGATAAACGGCTTATGAAACCGTCCGCTTTCAATAATTTTTTTGTAACTTTTTCTTCTGGCGAGCGAACGTTATAACTTGGTTCAACCAGAATTCGAATAAGTTTAAACAGATGCAAAATTTAACAACAGTTTAACTCGGAGTTTGGATATAATTGGAGTGGTACATGTGTTTTTTCATCTACCTGCCTAAAACATCTGACTCATGTTTTTATTCTGACTTTGAGGCAAATTAATAACTTGGTGGACTACTTCCATTCTTTTTTAACGCTGAAACATCATTTACATCTATTTAGATCGATAAAACGATGATCAGTAGAAGCTGATTAGTTAAAGCTGCGTACAATCATTCATATTTAATGAAAAGTTTTTTTGAGTTCCAACAAAAAATTGGTGACAAAAAGGAACAAGGGTTCGACCTCACCAGGTTTTTTTTTTTTTTAGTCCTTCTTACTTACAAAAATTAACATATGAATATGACAGTTAAGAAAAAAACGGACGAGAAAGTAACAAGCATTTAAGATATGTTAAAAATTATATAATTATAACTATTAAAAGCAAATTGATATTCATTCGTATCCAATGACACACACCTACTCAAACAGTCAAATTTTGGCCTAACATTCTGAGGCTCTTATAATAGATAGGCGCTACAGTGATATCTTTTGTTTGACACCGGATGCAATGAATTAAAATTGGGTTATCATTGAAGTGTCCCTTCCTGTCACATGGAGTAGATTAGGAATTAAAAATTGTCAATTTGTACACAAAAAATAGAACCACTACCGCATCGCGGCTAACAAGGCAAATCTCTATTAAAGTTCGGAAATAACGCGCGCTTTCTTCGGTTGATTTTTTGATCGTGGGCATCCACGCTTCTGGAATTTCTATTTCACTATCCCTGTTGATGTTGTTAGGGTGAAGTCTTATGTGAATTGTCTCTTTGACCCTGCGATCGATCGAGACATTCGACTCGCCCGTAGCGAGACCTCCGCCGTTTCAGAGCATGCCCACAACAACGGACACAAGCCACTCTGGAACGAAGTAAAGTTTATTGATCGTGGCCCTTATTACTACACGCACAAAAAACACAACAACAGGAAGCGTGGATGCCCACGATCAAAAAATCAACCGAAGAAAGCGCGCGTTATTTCCGAACTTTAATAGAGATTTGCCTTGTTAGCCGCGATGCGGTAGTGGTTCTATTTTTTGTGTACAAATTGACAATTTTTAATTCCTAATCTACTCCATGTGACAGGAAGGGACACTTCAATGATAACCCAATTTTAATTCATTGCATCCGGTGTCAAACAAAAGATATCTGTGCGACAGCGGACCGCCGAGGGAGTAAATCACTTATCAGCAAGGATCGAAATGCACCAATCAGAGCTGTTGAAAAACAACAAATCACAGCAGAGCATCATGCTTTATAAGATCACGCATGACTAGTCGACCTCATCGCCTAAAGAAGACTAGCAGTATGCAGTCGAAACGTCGCGATCTACATCACACGTGACTACATCGTGAGACAAACGAAAAACTTAGCTTTTATTGTTATTCACCGCGATCAATAACCACAACCTTTTCTACAAAACATAACTGACATAACAAAAATAATCAGTGGCATGACTGTCAAAATTCATCATAAATTATGACGGTATCAGAGCGACCACGACCATTCTTTGGTTCATTGCAGCTTGCTCATCATGGCACTCTCCGGTCATTGCAGTGAAGCAATCCTCAGAAATAACGTTAACATTAGCCGCCCTTCGAGGGAACGAATAAGAGCTTGCTTTGATATCCTTTTGGTTGCGTTGAGTGGAAGTCACAGCAGCCGAGTTTTACGGCTCTGTCCCGAGCAATCTTCATGTTCCTGTGAATTCGGCTTTAACATTTTTAACGGCTTTAAACTAGTTCAACCAGTCAGATTATTCGAACCATTCTAACAAGGATTGTGATTGGCTTATTTTAGCGTGCTTTATGAGAGTATAGAGCAAGTTGACGGCACTGTTGTTCCCTATCAAGTCTATGTCTGTTTTGAAAATTGAAAGTAACGCGTGGGGAATTTAACGGACTCTTTATTACAAAACAAGTAGGGAAGCCTTGAATGTGCGCTGTTCTGTAGTAAAGCAGTTAGGAAGTGGCTAAAGCGCTCAAGAAGTGGAGAGAAACACGACTAGAAATTCTCATCAGTTTATTGTCGTGCTTTTATCAATGTGAATTTCCATAGATAACCACGAATAACAGACAACTTCAGTCATTTTAATCAATAAATTGAATGCGTCAAAGATATACTCTGTAGACGTGCGCCTCCTCCAACTTCGGCAATTGCGATACAAATAGGTGACTCTGATGATATGAAAAGTATATTTCCGTGAAAGTAAGAAACTAAATTTATTTTTTACATTCGTACTTCAGCTATCCAGACTTTGATGATGCAATCCGTGATAGCAGGTAGGGCTGTGATTACTTTTTGTATGTAAGTGTGAGCTAAAATAAAATTTGGCCCAAAAAGGGGGAGGTTGTGATTCTGTTACATTGATAAGTCGTTGAATAACATGGAACAAAGCTGCAGCTTAAACTTTAGAACCGCCACCAAGGTTAATGAGGGTTACTAAGATGAATAAGGTTTGAAATTATACTTTAAGACGAGATAACGAGCTTATTTATAGGTGTAAGTGTTAAATGCGTGCGAGCAACCCGGTTTTTCTTTTGTTTCCCAAACGTGAAGGAAATTTACTTTGGTTAATTGATGGACAAAGGTGTAAACAAGTGTTTGAGTTATTGTTGAATATCATGGTATTGCTGCTCAGCATGGACCAATTCCTACCATTATTATATTTTTTTAAAACATAAGCCTGTCTAGACGTCTATCTCGTGAAACAGCCGGAGTGCGATAGTCGACAACGCAATAGTAGCGGCAGAACGAAAAAAGAGAGAGGTCTGGACTCGGTCGCGCGACGAACGCGTTCGATACGCAAGATGACCCAAATGTTTCGATCCACAGCGACTTTCCTGACGTTTACTATCGAGCTTCGTTATAATAATTGAAAACCAGGACCAATCTATTGAAATATTGTCTTGCATCTTTTTCAGCTATTGGGAAAACTCTTCCCAGATCAATTATCGAGACTACGTTGAAGTATCTTGCACATTAGATATGGCAAGAAGAGATGGATGCAGAATTGCAATTTCACTGATGGCAAATGCAATCTTAATTGTTCCGTAACCTTCTGCAAGAATGGGCAAAATCGCAATTCCAAGCCCTGCGAACAGTATTGTAGTCAGACGTATAGCCCATTGTTATATCAATGCATTAAAACGGGACACAAAGGGAATATCATTTTTAAGACGTGCAAGGCTACAAAATTTAACCTTATAATCGGCGAACAGCATTTTTTTAGCAAAAAGACCTGCTATTGTGAAGATTATGAGTGTTATACAGAATGCAACAAGATAAAGTGCACGCGAACCTGCAGAGAAAAAAAAAACTGGTGAGTGCCTAATCAATCTAACTGGCGATCGAAGCTCTCTATAAAAGAGCATGATGCTTTTCATGTTTAGTAATCGGAAGGCAATATGTGAATTGAAAGATTAAACGATGCGTTTCGTGTACAAGTTGGTGGTTCTACAACAACCGTTTAATTAAGCAAAACATGACTATCACCCCAAAGCATACGGCTTTGCTGTGGTTAATCCAAAAATCTAATTGTCCTGTGATGTATTTATGTAACCATCATTGATTTCTTTATTTATTTTCAAACGTTTGCCTTGAACCGCACTTGGGAAAACTGTTCTACTTTTCTGAGATAAAATACCACGGAAATACGTAATCGCAACCGAAAGGAGTAGAGTCGCACCAGTGAGAGGAAATTGCCAGTGTTTTCACACAATGAGAACTGAAGTAGACTCGAAACTAGAGCTCATGTTCACAGCTCGGAAGAAAAGATACGCGTCCTGTGGATGAGATTTTCCATCATATAACTGACGACCATCCATATCTTAAGCGCAAAGATTTAGAAAGTTCTCTCGTGTTCTCCAAGGTTCACTTACAAGCGTTGACAGTCACCGCTGGGATTTCTTTTGTTTAACTTGACTCTTTTCAAATCTGCCTGCCCCACCCAAGCACTAAGGTGCTTCTGATGTTTTCTACGATTTCAAATTAATCTTTTTTTTAATTGCAAAAATTAGAGCCGCGCTTGGAAATTTCCTTCGACGACAGGTTTCAACCGTAAAGGAAACATAATTTGGAAAACTTGTCCCAAGTGCGACCCTTCCCTCACATATCAAATTTCTTAGAGTGTTACGGCTTAAAAAAACCGTTGTAACACGAAAACTAAATACGGTAGAAAGCTAGAGTCACGTTTTCACTTACTTTTCACTAAGCTTGTTATAATGAGTAAACAATTCGAGTTTCACTTTGCGTTGTGCGTTTCTGTTTGCTTGACTGAAAACATGCACAGTAGTTTTTTAACCTGTAAACTTAAATTCAAGCAAAGAAGTTTCTAGTGGTCATTACAACAGAAGATCAGATAGATACTTGCTTTTATGTGAATCCTCTCACAACTGACATATTTCAAAGCCTGGACAAGGAGCTTCCTGATCATTTTCTCTCGTTATGCCTTAATTAACAAATCCATCAAATTATTCAAATAAAAACGCTGAATCAAATATTTTCCACAAAGACGATCTCGGTTAAGCTAAAAAAATTTAAAAAAGGGCAGTAAATCGGAAACAGTTCGAGACGAAATAAGAAATGAATACGTCATATTCGGTGGTTTGACAATAAATACACGCGCAAATTTTGCGTATTTTTCAATCCCCATGGAAGCGAGCTGTTATGACAAAAAGTGGGCAAATGTGTACTCATATTATATGTTTAACCACTGATTAAGGAATGTTTTTTTTCACTATTATTTCATTTACTAATATTTTTGCATCAAGTTTTCGAAAAACATCGTGTAGCCGTATCTGAACATTGATCTTTCAAGTCGTGTGCGAAAGACCGAAATAGTGCAAAGAAAACAATAAGAGTGTTCTGCCTAACCAATCAAAAATCGAGTGCATTTAGGAATTTTTAAAGTTCATAGCGGCCATTTCCTTACGCCGCTTAAAGTCGGCATTCTTGCTCTTACAATGTATTACTAAGGCATTTTTTTAGTATGAGGTAGTCTTGATTAACATTTTCTTTATAGATTCATCACTTACAACCTCGCCATCGCCGTCGCCGTCGCCGTCGCCGTCGCCTTCGCCGTCGCCTTCGCCTTCGCCGTCGCCGTCGCCGTCGCCGTCGCCGTCACAATCGCCAGTTCAGCTGCTGGTATGTTTCCTAAATAGTCATTTAGCGTTTTTATGCATGTTCATTTTCAGGATCTTCTCCGTTTACAAATGTGACAGACATTAATTTTTATTCCAGGCAAATGAGTATGTTTCAAGATTTGGCGGAATAAATATTACCAAAAGGGCTTCCATAAAAGTATGTAATTTTCATAACTTAAAGGCGTTTTAACCTTGATATATGTTTTTAAACGATAAAAAGTAAATATCTGACCTTTAAGTAGAAACCACCATTAAGCCATATGAGAGAAAATGATGAGGCTTAAAATACAATCCAGGCTCCTAAAAGAGTTCTTTAGCCAATGAATACCCTGGACACCATTTGGGGCCTCCTGCTAGACTTTTTTCGCGTTCTTAATATTTATTGTACATTTGAGACTGGCTGGTTAATAACCTGGAAATATTTTATGTGATTGTAGGAGGCTGTAACTGTGTTTGAAGATTTCACCTTCAAAATCAAGAACGTCACAAAAAACAAGGCCGATATAGAAGAGGTTAAAACTCTGAAAAAATCCATCTTTAAGGTGGCAGAGGCCGTGGAGAAATTTGCTGTTAATTATAGCAAACGACACCTGAGTGGAATGAGACCTTCAGAAAGGATCGTTTCCCCAACGATGGGTGAGATTTCGACCTCTAAACCTGTTTAGTTTCAAAGTCTGTTCCTCTGTTTTGTACTGACTTGCTGACTGACCGAATGGGTTGTTATAAGCCCAACCTACATGAAATGTTATCGTTGAATGTCATCGATTCATCTGTTCTTTCAATTTGTTTAATATTTTGATTTTTTGCGGTGAAGAACGAAATTCAAGGTATTCTTGAACAATCAACAATAGAAAATCAGAATCTTTCAAATTGTGAAACCCCTCTTCTCGCTCTGTTTATTGAAACTTTTCTTAAATAATAGACTGGTGAGTAACACTTTACTAACTGAAATTGTCAAATCTTACAAATACTTTCCGCATACTTCATACTATACACTGAGCTCAAAATTTGCCTATCGACTGCGATGCATATACTTGTAAATGCAAGATTTTTAACTGTACTCCTAAAAACTCCCTAATGAACTTTATAGTTCTCCGACCAAACGGTTTGAGGAATGAAGTGAGTTTTCACAATTGGGGTCAGTGCAGCACTACTCACTTTTAATCAGTTTTACATTGAAAAAACGTTTTAAAATGGTTGAAATTGTCGAATAGTCGTTGAAGGGCAAATAAGATACAAAAAAATACACTTCCATTCAATAAGATTATGACATATTTTGGGTACACCGCAGAACGTAAGTTTGTGTATATGTGATATTGTAAATTTCACCGTAAGTGCTTTCATTTGTCATTGACTGTTTTTTTTTTTTCGACAGTTTTGGTCATTCAAAAAGTCTATCGCCAGAATGCGAGTGGCTTCCACTTTGAGGAACAACAATCGCAAGCGAGAATCGATATCGCTTCATCAAATTTTGAGGACAGTGGTTCGTATTAACCAGCGTGTTAACTTTACAACTTTTCATTACCTTGGTCTCTCCAATCGAAATTTCTGTATTGAAATAAAGCCTCATAAAAATGTGTACACAGTCTATTTTCTTTAATCATTCGCCTTCCTTCCAATTTCACATACCTCAGAGCCTGATGAAAATCTCAATTTTGTGGGTTTTTTTAAATTAGATTCTTTGGGGTTTTTAAGGATCATTGGTAGTTGCATTTGTGTACAAGAATCTGCATGAACTACTTCTGACAGATCAAGCCATCACGAGTGAAACAGACAATCAAAGGTGACGTTATTTTCATATTACTCCACTTCGTTTACCCCCAAAACACATCACACGATAACACATAAGATCTAAGTTCAACTAAACTGAACATACAAAGGCTCCCTGCTTGTCGCTGACCATTCCACCTTGCTTAAATCTACCAAAAGTATGTAACATTGCTTCCTTGGTTCTGGTCCATTTTCAGATACAATTTCCTTTATAGGTATCTCAACTCCAGGATAATAGCCGTAGCTGTGGACCCCAAACCAGAGAAATTGCGAGAAAATGTCATCCTTAAGTTCAAAAACCTGAAGGTAACATGAAAATTAGTTGCTATGCGTTGTTTTGATTTATTCTCACACGATAAAATCTATTTTCAGGTCTTGACAGCAGAAAAGCGTTGTATGTTTTGGAGTGGCTTAAGCGAAAGGTAAAAAAACTACAAAACACCATTGTAAAGTATATATTCCTTCTCAATTAATTCAACTACGGAGGAGAATGAATATACTTTCTCAGTCAGATACTTTTGTGCAAGTTAACACTTTCGTGAAAGAGAGGAGGAGAAGTCTGATTGAAATGTTGTCCCAACTAAGACTTCAATGGAGGAAAAAGCGCGAAAAATTATAAAACATTACCTCTTCCCCAGACAAGAAATAATTTTGTGCGCCTCGTTAACTTACTTTTTTTCACGTGTGACAGCTTTTCAGAGGAAGGATGCCATGTAATTACATCAAAAAGCAACTCAGAAGAAACAGTTTGCAGTTGCAATCATTTGACGCATTTTGGCGTCTTAATGGACTACGACGGCAGCACAAAGGCAATCAAATAATTTTTGTCTTACCCAATAATTTTATGGGCTCAATTAAGTAACTTAATGTTTTCCTTTCATTTTCTTTTTCTTTTTTTTTGTAACAGCTCACCGAGGAGTACGAAAAAATTCTGGAAACTATCATTTACGTGGGACTGAGCCTTTCCATCGTCGGGATACTTTTAACATTAATACTTTATTCTTGCCTCACGTAAGTAGTGTACCTGAATATTAATTAGGTCGATTCTTAACTCTCCTCAACTATGCTGGTGAGAAAAGAGATCTCAATACAAGTCTCTATGCAAATGAGAACATGCATGTCGAATACTTCACAAATTTAAACTTCATTTCACGCCTCATCAAGAGTTTCTGAACAGCTTATGGTTTCACGGTTTATGAGTGTTTTCCTTTTTTGTCCTTTCTGCAGCAATTTGCTGACTTTTTTTTCCTTTGCTGTTCTTGTTGTCTTCACTTTGTTATTGTTATTGTTGTTGCTTTTGTCTCATTCATTCTCCTTGTTTTTGCTATTAATTCACCAGAGATGTTCGTCAACCTCTCTCTCAAATTCGTCTGAGTGTTTCTACGTCTCTTGGAGTTGGACAGATCATCTTCCTCGCCGGAATGAACGCCACAGAAAACAAAGTCAGTGGCCTCTCCTTCTATCCATAGAATGAGTTTACTCTTTGCAACGTATATATCTTGTCGAAAGGAGCACCACGGGAATTATACGAAAACTCTTTCTTTCCACAGGCTGTCTGTGTTACAATAGCAGCTCTGATGCAGTATTTCTTGATGACCGCTTTCTGTTGGATGCTGATTGAGGGAATTTATCTCTACTTCTTCGTTGTGAAGGTTTACAACATTGACACCAAGATGTACATGTATCTCGTCACCTCATGGGGTGAGTTTATTATTTTAAAGCACTGGTAACTGTAACCATGCTTTCGGATCGCAAAATCTGGTGTTGTCATGCAGTAAAATGTTTTGATTTCCTTCCTTTCTTTATGGGTAGGTCTTCCAGTGATCGTGGTGGCCATGTCACTTGGCATCGCTGCTGGAAAAGAAGGGTTACGAAGCTATACGAGTGATAAATAGTAAGAAAAAACGTCGACGATTTCTTCTTGCTCTTCTCCTTTTAATTCGTTGCATTTAATTCTTTGTTTTGTTTTTTCATATATTTTGAGACAGATATCATTTCATTTGCTGACAATTTGTGTTTCTTTCGTGTCTCTCACCTCTTCGAGTTTAGTTGCTGGCTTTCCTCGTCTGACAACCTGATCTGGATATTCGTCGCTTTTGTGGCTTTCATTGAAGTTGTGAGTTTATGATTAGTGCTGGTAATTGTGATTGGTATACCTGGACTACTTGCTGCTAAAGATTTTTTTCACTGATCTTTAAAAAAGGAATTAAGTATGTATGATATGACCTCACACATCATTTAGTATTTTCCTTTTCCTATTTACTCACAAAAAAATTTGGACGCAGCTGCTGTTTATAGGGATGCTGGTCAAATTTAACTAAGTGATGGCCTTTAATAGCGAGTAAAGCCTGTTGGTACAAAGTCTACACGGGAAATAGATAGCTTCATACATTCTCCAACTTTAACTACATAGTATGAGGAAAAAGATTCTTCCCATTCCTCGTTGAAGTTTTCTCACTGTTTCACACTGATATACCAAGACATGTTTTTTGCGCAAAAGTAACTCTTAAAAAACATTGAACAAGATAAAAGGAGCAGGAAGTTTAGGAGATATTAAATATTATATTTGTAGGCAAGATTCATCGAAGTAAATCAATCCATAAATTCAAATTTCTAATAGCTCAGTATCTTGATGACTTTCCTTCGAATAAGACCACAGTCTACTACAGATGAGGCGGGAATTCATGTCAAGATATCACGAATTGTCTTTCTTTAAGAAGCACTCTAGCACGCACCTTTAATTGAACGAATTTATCTTGTGATTCTTACGCGCCAACTTTTTGCGCTTACCGCATGATTATTTCATATTTGACGTTTCACTTATTGAGTTTAAAAACTTCTCACCAAACGCTGTTATTAAAGGAAAAAGCTTGGCGATAGAAATGCCGAATATTTCCACTGGCCCGGTTTCCAAATATCACTACAGCGGAGACGTAGCATTGAAGAGAAATTTCAACAAGCCAGAGAAGGAGTCGATTATATAAATGTGCCTAAAAATTTACAACAGTCGAGGTTATGTCACACCCATTTATAAACAAACATGAATGACGAAGCATACGATTAAGACGGAAGAGTAAAAAAAAAGAATTATTCTAGAATATACAAGCACATTTCTCTCTACACCGCTCAAATGCGATAGGTCAAAACGCTTTAAGCTTCGATTGACTAAATAAATCGCAGCTAGGACTAGGGAATTTTCCAGAATAAATTATCGATTATTCCATGAGCGCAGAGACATTCTAAGAGAGTAAAATGTCGGAGTTTGCCGCGCTGTGAAAGTAATAATACTCGCTAATTAACACATGAGCGAATTAGTCCATCAAAGTTGAAGGCATACGAAGTAATTAGACCCACCAACTGAAACGCTAAGTATGTCATCCGCGAGATGAATGAATAATAATCATTTTCATTAGCAGAGCTCATAAAGACAATAGTTCTGAACATCAATTATTTTTGAGCTGCTTCTTTACAAAACTTCAACTACAAAAAGTGGTTTAATGCCGTGAGGTTTTTCGATTGTATTAAGAAAAACAATGGTCCACATCTGGTGCAAGTTGCCTTTTGTCTATTGGTCCGTCTATGACAGAAAAGTAAAAATGGAGACTATAGCCATGAATATGCGAACACAGACCATGATTTGCATTAAACTCAAACTAGTACCAAAGCGTTTTACGAGGATGCCGCAAATCCAAAACTCTCAGGTGAGATGAATCAAATTTTAGTGTAACTATAGCTCTTAACAGCAACCTTTACATATCTTAGGCATTATGAAGTGGATGATAAATGGAACTAAATCCCGAAAATTTTTCAAAACCTTTTTAGTATTTTGTATGCTGGGTAAGTACGACGCTAGTTATCCCTTTTTTTTTCTGCTGTAGCTACGAAACCGTCGAAACTAACTTTCCAATTTGTGAAATATTTATTTTCATTTTAAACCTTCGGAGCTCTAATAACGAAACATACCAAACTCTACACATCTCCTTTCTAAACTATTTTTAATCATCATAGTAAAACTTTGGGATCTTTGTATTATCATTGTTATTAATTTCTCATTTTTTTTCACTTTCCAAAGAAAATAGCCAGAATGAAACATCCGTGTAAGTGTAAAGACAGCTTACTGACAGCAACCTAGGTAAGTAAGCCTTTATACAGGCCAAGTGGCCTATGGGCCCGGTTTCATTAGCATAAAGCAGCTAGGAATATTACTACTACATCGCAGGCTTACCCCCAGCATTTTTGCTGGTACCCATTTGTACACCTGGGTGAAGAGAAGCACTGTGAGAGTAAAGTGTCCTGCCTAATAACACAACACAATGACCCCGGCTGGGGCTCGAACCCGGACCACTCGATCCGGAGTCGAGCGCACTAACCATGAAGCCACCGCGCCTCCCACTAACCTATAATAGTAACCTATAATAGTTTCAATAGTTTCGTGTGATGAGTACAATTTAATTTTATAAGTTGTGCGCTAGGTAAGTACCACCTTAATTATATCTTGACTATCCATTTGCAAAACATTTATATCGAATTTGGAACGTCCTGTGAAACTCAGCCAAACCAATCTGAGAAAAAAAGTCAGGTGGCGGTTATTTGGCACTCTTAATTAAAACAAAACAAGCCAGCCTGTAAAGATTTGCGCAATTAACTCTTAGTTATTAATTAGAGAAGGATCTCTCGTAAATTGGATTCCTGAAGCCTTTTAGATTCCATATAGTGCAAAGATATCAAAGATCAAATAGCACAAGACAGACATTCATGCGGTGGTCATGTTGTTCGCGTCGTGGTTGTCTGCACAACAGCTTTTCAGCTATATTTAAGATAACAGGAACAGATAGCTTAGTTTCTATCGTTTTATGTCACTATGACAAGATGTGAAAAGGGAAACGCGTCTCCTCTTTTTATGCGTCAGATAGCTGCTAAACGTTTGACGAGCTTAGACAAGCGATCGAACTTACTTACCCAACAGGGTTCACTTAAATTAGCATTAGGTTAGACAGATACATACTTTAACTTTCGATCCGGGGTTTGGAAAAAAATTGATTGGGTTGGTGTACTTTTTCCTTACTCGTAATAAGTTAAAACACCATCACTATTCATGAATTTCGATGGCTGATTTTAAGAATGCGCTGAGGGGTTAAAGTGAAGTGCGTTCACAGAAAAAATAATTAAAACAACCCTTAAAATTAAACAGTATTTACGCATTAAAATTCAGTTATGGAATTCCTTACAGCTACTCGAAGATTCTATTTTGATTTATGCTTAAATTAAAAATTATAAGATTGGGTTTTTAATAAAGCCATCTTTCCAGTCATGTTTAATGGTTCACCCCGAAATTCTACGAGGATCACGGGCGATAATGTTACTTTACACCTCGTGTTCCTCATTCCAGGGTCATTTACAACGAATTCCAACTTTTAGGTTCACTGGGAGCCTTCGGATGAGGCGTTATTCAAATATCGCGGTACCCAGACCATTACAGCTTTCGAATTATTGTTCAGTTATTAACACTCAGAGTAGATGACTGCTAACTGCTCGCCAAGTTGGACGTCATGGACAATTAATACATATATATTTCTTTTAAATTTTTCTTCTTTGTACCCGAAAGCAAACTTATACTTATCTCAATGCTCTTCTTTTAGCAAAACAAAAAAACCAAAAACAACAAAAAACAAAATATGTGGGTTCCGCAGGTTCCACGGTCTGCTGATCCACAAATTAGTAACACCCAAGAATATGGAAAAATCCTCACAGAGTTTGGAAACCAACCCATCAAGATTCAAATTGTGCGGAAGTTTTTATTCAAGCGGTCAGAATTGATACCCGATTCATTTGGTTAAAGAAACAGCCGTCGTCCATTTTGAATTGTTGTGAGCTAAAACGAAACACTATTTTTTCTGGATAGTGCATTTTACATCGTTTTCATTGTTTTATAATCTAGCTGCACTCTGAATAGCCTGTTTAAAGAAATTTCCGATGGACATTCGCGAATGTCTACCGTATCCTTAAAAAAATTTTACACAAGTTTTGTTCAGCTGGTTGGTAAATTGCGGAGATGCGGCATTTTTTAAAATTTCTCCGTCTCCTCCCTCGGGAAGGTAATAAAAGTCCTGGGTAGATGTTAAAGGGTATGTAGCAAATAAAATACATTAGCAGCGTCTAAATCGAAATCTGATAAACTTTTTCATTGTTTCAAATGTTGTTCTTGAGTTAACAATCAATTTATTTATTTTTTCCTTCATTTGTTGGTGGATTTGTCAGGAACAGGTGAGGCAGCTTAATTCCAATTTTATCATTTATGCACCTTAAATTGAACGGGAAAAAAAATAATATCTGACCGATTATGCACATAATTAGTCATAGACTTCCTGTTAGAATTACGTGATTAAAACGTAAGTTGGAGAAAAAAAGAAAAAATTCAAAGAATAACGGCGCTACTACCCTGATCTGCACAATTTCCACTGGTAAAACGAAGCCTAATTCTAATTTTTGCTTTAGTGAGGTAGAGGGTTTTTGATGTCCATCGTTTGTTTAAGGATCGAGGATCGAGGATCGCTTCTATATTCGTGTCAGCATTATTGTTATCGTCAGTAGAAATTTTTTCATTTATTTATTTATTTGCTTCCCATAGAATGCCAAGCAACCTATTTCAAAAACTCCTCTTGCATCTTTTCAACATGGGAAAGAGTTTGGGTTAACAACAGGAATGTCTGCTCCAGTCAGGGAGGCTACTTAGTCTCCATCGAAACTGAAGAAGAATAGCAGTTTATCAATTAAGAGATTCAAAAACGTGGTACTTGGAATACTAGTGCGTGGCACATTGGTTTAGAGAAGAAAGGTGGGGTTTGGACTTGGGTGAGTGGAGAACAACGGAATATTTCAAAATGGCGAGATTCTCAGTCAAATAGTAACGACAAATGGGCGGAAATATCTAAGAATGGAGGCCTGTTATCTCGACGCCTAGAAGAAATGCCTACATTTGCGAGACGCCCGGAGGTAAGATAACATTCCAACCATAAAGTATGTAATGTGCTGACATTAAATACTTGACATTAGAGTCTTGCACTTGTGTCATGAAAATTTCTCTTGCCTCTTAAAAGTAGAAATATAGTTCGCAGAATATACTCAGCTCCTCTGATTTGTACGTGTGAGCGATGAATGAACTTTTAAGCGCGTGTTAGTAGTTGAACATAAAACCCACGAAATTTCCGCGACACGTGTTAAAGGAAAATTAATCATTCTAGAATTGTCCCTTTTTGCATCGCCTGCAGCTGGAAAAACAGCGATCGAAATTGCATGTTTCACTACTTTTGTCGAGCGCGCTACGATTTGGATAATCTAGCCAACGGAATTTTCCCTTGCCACAAGTTACAAGGCGTGTTCACCGAGGTCAATGAGTGTATGTATGTTGTTTGGAACATAAAAAAAGCAAATTGTTTTATTTTTAAGTGTGAGTGGGGGTGGGTGTGCGTATGCGTGTATGTGTGTGTGTGCGGGGTGTGGTGGGGTGGGGGTTGTAATGATATTACAGAGTCTTATGGGGGTGATCAGGTCCAATTGATCATAATGAACCAAAATCCTCCTGCCCCTACCCCCCTCCCCCAGGTGATGAATAATGACCGGCCCCCATTTCGTTATTTATTCACATGTATATTTTTACTCTTTTATTCTATTTATTTATTTATTTATTTATTTATTTATTCATTCATTCTTTGATTACTTTTTTTTCCACTAAGGGAGAGTAACAGAAGGAATTATTTTACCTGACATATCTGGGGTCAGTTCCAATCAACCTCTGCCTTGCATTCATTTGGATGAGGTTCGGTATCCTGCTCTATCGTGAAGTGAGAAAGAAGTGGTTCCCATCTGAGAGAAGGGTAAGTCATTTGTGGGGAACACGACACACAGCAGTTCAACATCCGGCATGTGCGAGGGGATCAATTCTGGCTAGCCGTGCGCCAATTTCCGCCTTAAAGGATAACATAAGAAACCACCACTCTCTCGCAAAGTATGCGAAAGAAAATTGAAACAGTCCTAGAGATCTGAAAAAAGAAACAGGGTACATAACGATAATGTATATCAATGAGTTGAAAAGATGTATCGCCCAGAGAAAAACTCGTTTGTATGGTTCAATACTATATCGTCAGTGTCTTAACAACAGCTTCTACTTTTCAGAGCCATACGACAAGTCCAAGTAAAAAAAACCAAACATCCTGAAACGCGGGAAAACGCGGGTGAACAAGTCGAGATTGGTTTTAGCTTTTAATCTGATTGGTTGAAAGAATGGTGCAATTTTTCTGGACCAGTCAAAGAGCGAAGTAAAGCATAAACAAAGCGATAATGGTTACTTTCGACATTTACAAGTGTTTTTATGGCACGATATTTCGTCGATCACTCGCGATTTTCGTGATCATCGTCTCACAGTTTTGAACGCTGGCTATAAAAAGCAATCCAAGGATGGAGATTGGGGAGGAGTTACTGCTTGCTCCCTCTCTGTACTTCATAAATTGTCTGGAACCATCCTCAGATAAGGGTAACTGTTGTTAAAGTTTGTGTGGAAGCTTTTACTGCTGACAAAATATCATCAGCTTTTCTTTTCCAGGGTGGCGACGAAATCCGCGGTACGCGTTTGGCCAGAGAAACGAAGATCGCTCATACGACGGAAGTCCTGTACCCGGGATCAATTTCGTAAGCGGTCAAAATTGATAATCTAGCAGGGTTGGATACCAAACTCTGACAATATACTACATAAAAATTTTTTCACATAAATTGTTGTAAAATGGGTTTTTCCCACGGTAAGATTATTCGCATGAGATCTCTATCGCTCTAAAGCCTGAATCGAAAATCAAGCACAGAATTTTCAGGAAAATAACAGTATTCTCTCAGTAGAAATCAGCCGAGCATTAATAACTTAACCGCAAGACACGTTTCTTTATTTTACAATCTGTACATAGGCTATTCACGTTACGCACTGTATATCACTAATTAGTATTGAATATCAATCTCGGATTGAGCTTTTTAAAATTAAAACTATGAAATGAGAGTTGAGCAAATATGTCACTGTTGACGAGTTGACCAATAGTGTTGGCGAGCTGACATGTCGGAGAAGTGACCTGGTACAGAATACAGCGATCAGCGTTGTGATAGAGTTAGTTTTTTTAAGGGATTAGCCTGACACTATACGGTTGTAAACAAAGAGGATTTAAAACGCCAGCCTATCTTGTTACTAGGTTTTCTTCGATTTGTTGGTTTATTCTTAACCGATAAGATTTGTCGCTTGTGATTTCCTCTGCGTTATGACTGATTCAGACATCGCACTCACAACTGCTACGCCTTGTGGAATAACTTAGATACTACGCCCTGATTGGTTGAAACCCAACCGTTTATTGTACTGGTTAAGCCATCTGCTTTGTTCTAAGTTACACTGTAAAAGCAGTGGACTACAATTTTTATTGGTTTACCAGCGTGAAAACCCACTTGGGATGTTAAAAGAAAGTGGGAAAAACTTATTAATAAAGAGCCTGGGGTGAGTGATTTACAAACTTTTGTCGTGTTCTCCCAACAACTCAAGTAGGTTACTATGCCGGTACACCGGTAGAAAGTTCGGTCTGTTGCTCAAATATTGTTAAATAGTGAAGGATTAGCAAAGCCAATCAGACTGCAGAATTTTTGACTAAACGCTTTTAGATTTATACTTGAATCTTTCAATTCACTCATTACTTTTTATGATTGTTCTGGAAGGCGCTCCAATCAGTCTTGATTCCTTTGGCCTACGTGTAACGCTGTCATGTTTGGTTGAAAAGAACGTGTACGTAAAGAAAAGAGCTGCCATTGATCACCAACGATAACATAAACGTGGGATTGATGCATACATCGGTGATGAATGATTTAAGCCATATGTCCACATGTCACGGTGACATATTTCTTTCGTCGTTGCGTAAGCTCATTCAGATTATCATGATTTTCTAATTACTCAGGATCGGTGGTATAATTTCTTTTTGTGTTGCTTCAAACAGGGCGAATATGGTTGGATTAAACTGGTTTTCAAGGCTGCTTCGTCGTTTCTACAAACCACGGAAGGGTAAAGATGTTTTGTTCGAGCCATGTCTTTGAGCAACGATCAGGAATCATTTGAATAAGAGATGATTTAAATGACACCCAGTCGTTTGTTGTTAAAATTTGTTTTAACTTTGCCTGAATTTCACTTTTAGATCTCAAATTCTGTAAAAATTGATCCTTTAAGTAGAAGAAACCCTACGGACTTACAGTAACCATCTTTACACCGATTTTTCATTTGATCAGTGGACTCTAGAAAAACGGGATAAATTCTGTGAAATTCATCCTTTAAGTGGATTATGTCCTACTGACTTTCCGTAGTCATCTTTACCCCGATTTTCGATTTGATCCTTGTGTAAATTTGTCATAAACGGGGTAGATTATGACAAATCCACCCACAAGTGCATTGTATCCTTCAATGATTTGAAAACTGTACTAAAAAAGAGATGTGTTTAGGCGATGGGATGGAAAACGAGTATGGCTCAGGCGATAGTGTATATTCGTGAACGGCTGCCGTACTGGCTTTCATGTGATGTACGTGCTTATAAGTTTCACTTGAGGAATTTGGTTTTCAAAGATCATTGTCTTTCAGATCACTGAGCTTGAAGTGCTCTGTGGAATAACAACAGAGCGCTCTAGATCTGTGACAGTATAAAATATGCAGCTAGGTGTGACAGCTATAATCAGCGGAACCGCAATAAAATCATAATCTACTACTTCAACCTTTTTAACGGAGGGCTCAATGCGATACAGCAAAAACCCAAAGTATTCCAAATAAATAACTGAAGGCCAAACTTCTCTGACTGAAGGAAGACTTCATGACGCAGACAAATAATCACAACTTTGACCTCTCAGTCGATCTCACCTCTGGCAGATCAGGATGAAGCGTCAAAAAATATATAATTTTGCGTCAACGAATTATAATCTATGATCTTCAACTATTAAAGAAAATAAATCAATTATGATATGACACCACATTGAGCTTTTGTCTTAGCTTGTGGGTAAAATGTTGTCATTGGAGTCGCAAGTCGAGCAGTAAAGACTGTAAATAAAGCCAGACTGCAGGGAAGAAATGTGTGTGAGAGAAAGGCCAATGATCTGGTTAGCAATGACCATGTAGATAGCAAATTTTCCTGAAATCAGCAAGAAGTTGTTCATCCGCTGTTACTGGAAAATACTGGTCAAATTTTCCACTTATCCCGACCCCCTTGAATGAGTACTTTTGCTTAAAGACAGAACTACAACGGAGTCTCTTAACCAGTCCCAAGCCGCGTGTTGCTCGATAGATCACAAGATATGATTGGGCACTGTATCACATTACGTCAGAGGATATATCTATAATGAGGGGGCATAAGTACAACGGTACAACCTCCCTCCTATTTTCAACCCGACCCAAACCTCCCTCTTGTTTTCTACCCGACCCAAATTTCGACGCGAAATAAACCTCACTCCTGTTTTCGACCCGACCCAAACCTCTTTCCTGTTTTCGACGCGAGTCAAACCTCCTTCCCGTTCTCTACCCGACCCAAACCTTCCTGAAACAGACCAACAAGGGAGGGAAACAAACCAGTAGACGCACCAACCAAAAAGAAAATATACAATCCTAACTCAGGGCTTCAAACAGCCGCTAATAAGACAATTAAACAGGAAAAAGTATAACGAACGACAGATGAGTAAATAGACTTGGTTAGATGATAAATTTTAATGATAATTTTTTCTTTTTTTCAATTTTCTGTGTAGGCGGGATAGAAGCAGGACTTGTCTTGTCTGCTGTTCTCTTTTGATGTTGCTCCACTTCATGAAATGCCATCGGTGTATATGCCGTATGGTTATTGTGATCGTTGTGGGCGTACTGCGTAAAAGGCGGGAAAACACAAGTGATCAAATCACGATTCGTTCAGGTTTTGAATATGATTGGTTGAGAAGGTGACGCGAGCTTTCTGGACCAATCACACGGCGAAGTTAAGCAAAATCACAGCAATCATCGATTACTTTCGACACTCAATTGAAAAATACTCTTCTACATGTAGGATGCAACTCTAAAGATTGTTTAAGCATCAAAACAAGATACAGTAAAATATTTGCAGGATCAGGATTTCGTGGCTAAGCTGGTTTTATAATTATAATCATAATTTCATAATTATTGTGAGACTTGAAGGCTTTTCGAAAGACGCAATCTAGTACACATGAAATGTTTTTTTTACAGACCCATTTTGGCCTCAGCTATTTTTCTGATGTTGTTCCGGTTGTTTCTAACACATTTCGTCTTTCGTGACTCGACTTATCCAAACATCACTGTCACAATTGATAACAGGTATTGTTGTACATCAGTCTGATGTCTAGTTTCTTTCTCAAATTTTGTTACGACTACAGACCGAACTGGACTCCGCTCGGTCCTATTTGGCTGCTGATGACCAATGGCGCAGCAAATTTTATTATTGTGTTAATTGTACACGTTATATGCTATTGTATGTTTAGTGGTCAACTCACGCCTCGCCGAGAGAACGTTCAATACAAAGCTGCGATAGATTAATTGAACGTCGACGCAAAAACTCGCCGACAGAGACGTCTCTAATAGGAAGATTTTTGGCATGTATCTAAATTCTTATGGTTGTTTGGGTGTTTATTGTTGTTATTAATTTTGTTGTGGTGGTGATGGGTGTTGTCGGTTTTGTTGCTGTGATGGTTATTGTTGTTGCTGTAGTTGTGGTTGTTGGTTTGTTGTGTTGTACTGGTTGCATCCAGGTTAATTGGTAATTCTCCTAGATTCACATCTTGCTTATGGGTCACTTAGCTTAAAATATTCAGCCCGTATCGTGAACACTTTGGTCTCTTTCTCTCTCTTTCAGGCGGCTATTCTCCATCATGTCGTACTTTTTCTTCTTCTACGACATAATTCCTGGACCTCTCTCTGCTTCTATGCGAATTCTAAAGGGCATGCTTTTAGGAGTGATTTTCATCTCTCGTATCGATCGAACATCACTGGTGCAGGGTTTCCAGGCTTGGGACAAAGGTACGTAGCACGCACCCAGTACAAGCAATTTATAAGTGGCAGAGGCTATGTGAAGTGAGATATACAACATACAGACCTATTCTGCTGCCAAGTTGCTAACTATTTCCTAAGACAGCTTTTAACCAATTAATTAATGTCTTTAAGACTTCAGTGACGAAAGGAAGGTCGAGCAGAAATTCTTTAGTGACAAGATCCAACAAATTGCCCAGAACGCAGCAAACGGTGTTGGCTTCGTAGCGATTCGTAATAGCTTCACGTCTAATGGTTCGAGAGCGTTGCACGAGTTTTATAGAGTTCTCATTATGCTAACTGGAGCATAACCTATGGGATCCTTGACAACCTTTCTTAATTTTCTTTCTAGCTTTTGTCGCATACCTTGGTTTTGTGACTGTGCTGGTTGCCCACAGACAACCCGTGATGCTGGTGTTCTGTCAGTTGCTTATTGACAGACAAAAAGATCATCAGCTCCTGGAAGAGTGTAAGTAAACTGTCTCCAGAATCACGACTCGGCTGGGATGATGCATTCCTAGGATTTTGATTTGCTTGATTGATAATCCGACAGATGAGCGTGCGCACGAATGGGCGGACAGACGAATGGGCAACTGTAGCTTAGAGACAATTGGCACGTTTGTTTCCCTGATAAGATCAAAACACAGCGCTGTATATGCACTTGCAACCGGCACTCAGCAACCAATCATAATACTAGAAATGATCTTTTCACGGAGGACAAGAAATACATAATTTTCTTTTGTTAAGCGTCGTTATTAGTGTGAAATCCTGGAAAATTAGGCAGAAAACGTACCCCATTCCCCAAGTCAGATTTGATAAAAAATGGGTAACGTTGAGAAGAAACTTACGATGCGAGCTATGTTCGGTTGGTTACTATTCATTTCGTATCCATTCTGTGGTCACGCGGGAATATTGAAAGTTAGCCTTTCTTTTTTGCCAGTTTGCACAGTTTTTTAAGCAACTAAGACGTATCTCACCGACAGTTACTTTTCAAGCCGACCTTTAAAAAAGTGATTGCATTCTGGGTGATATAGAACAGTTTCAAAGCTTTTCATTAGGAGAAAAAGAAACATCCCTACGTGTGTAACCTTTTTTTCACCTTGAGTCTAAAATGCTTAAGTATTCCGTTCTAAACGTTAAAATTAGTTTTCAAGTACCGTGTTTCAAGGCATCTATTTTGTCGCCGGATCTCCGACAGAGCCTGTATATTGTAGGTTTGGCATCGAGGCAGGACGCTCTGAAACTTTGTAATATTTGTTTTAAATGACTTTTCGTTGCCATTCCAGAACAATAGTGAAGGAAAAAAAGACATTTTGTCTCCCTTCTTACTCAAAGTACGAAAGAAATTTCTCTCTTTTGGCCTATTTTCTCTATTGCTATGATTCCTTGGTTGTCATGAACTAATTTTTTGAAGGTTAATTAACTTGAAATACTCGACAAAGTCCCTCCAGATCTCGTCCAAACCTTTCAAACGCAGCTTATATTGCCGTTCCTCTCTTTTTGTCTTTCAGGCCCCGTCAGCCGCGCATGTCTCAAAAGGCTGTCAACCGCTGGTTCCTGGCCGTGACTCTCCTACGCAACCCATCTTTTATCAAGTACCGCCGCTAAGACCGCCATTTAACGGCATCTGTTGTGACTTTTGAAAGCGTCAACTTTGACGTTCCAGTGTAAAACTTTGAGACTAACTAAGAAGGAAGCACACTGTTCTTTCTTTGTGGTTCCATTTTCCGGAGATCTGCTATAGCTTGGGGTAAAGGTCTCCCTCGTTTGTTACCACAGTATAATACAGTCTGTATCTGGGTGTTGTTGTTGTTGTAGTTGTTGTTGTTGTAGTTGTGGTTTTTGTTTTTTTGTATTTTAAATTTTTTTGAGTCAAAATGTAACTCCCCTAATGAAAGCTACTCTAAATTCTGGGCTAAACTTTATTAAACACGTAGATTTTGGTAGAGAAATGAGCAAGGAAGCACACAAAGTACTATTGAAAAACAATTTAAAATTGTGGATTTTTATTGCTGGCTTCGGAAATGGGAATTATATTATCTGGCAAACATGGAGAGGCAAATGGTAACAACCCGAACAGGCCGATGGGACTAAGTCAAGGATGACCAAGGATGAAAAGCGGTGAAAGTGATAGAGCTTAACAGGAAAAAAAAAATTCGCGAATTTAACAGCCAACCGCTTAATACAGGTTCGACTATTCATTCCGAATAAGACAATCAGCCGACGTGAAGAGCTCTATTCACCAATGTGGTATATGCTAAAAAACCACTATAAGTGTAAATGTTTCTTTTCAAGCTAGAGTTGGAAAGTCGATTCCCGAGTTGATACACGCGCAGGCGATAATCACCAAACCAACAGCCCACGCAAAAAGCACAATTCACCTGTGTGGTATATACTCAAAACCGCTGTGAGATGGGTAGATGGAGAAGGGCTATTGTGCATTTTTATTGCTGGCTTCGGAAATGGGAATTATTTTATCTGGCAAACATGGAGAGGCAAATGGTAACATTTGCAATTTAAGATGAGTTTTTTTGTGAGTCTATTTCTCTGTAAACGATAATGGGTTCTAAATATTGATTAATCCTCTTTGGTACATTTGAATTTGATGGGGTTTTTTTTTTAAAGATAATATATCAGGTATTGGAAAGTAATACATACAAAAAGAGCAAGCGGTTTATGTTAGGCTTAAAGCCAAGTATATAGGAAGGAAAAAAAGAGAAAAATAATAGATAAATATTGCGGTTTGCTTAGGCGTTTTAAGCGGAAGTTTTTTGGTTTTTATTTTTCGTTTGTTTGTTTGTTTGGTTTTTGTTGTTGTCGTTGTTTTTTTCCTTTAACTATTATGAAAGTAAGAAAAGTAAAAATTGGCGCACGATACCAAATAATGTTGTGAATTATTGAGGTCCGTGATTAGGGGAAAGACTTGGGAAGGATGGTGTGGGTTTGGAACTGAGGAGCAAAGAACTAGCGGCAAGAAAGAATACGTAGTTGACAGACAGCTGTGAGCATTAGCCACACGAGTGTTTTGGCGAAGGCCGATTTCTTTCACACTTGGGAATGTATTCATATACAATTAGCGAACTCCAACGTCGTGGAGACCTCTGATCTTTCTCGAAAAAAACTTAGCGGAAGTGGAAAGTGAGGAGGAAGTGAAATATTGGATTGGTGGGACCACTGACGAAACCGGATTTCATTCAATTTTGTTTGCTCGTTTTTATCCGCGCGGGGATCCCGGTTGAATTCCCGCTGGCTCCCTGGTACAAATCTCCTCACCGGCATCCCGAGAGAGATCCCGACAGGTGTCCCGTGGGAATCTCGGCGTGAACTTGCGAAAATACCAGCGTACACTCCAGAGACATTAAGGAACTCGTCTTTTTTGTCTCATAACTAACCATTTAATTCTTTCACAAATTCACGAGGACGGCACAAATGAGCAACCGTTTTTAACCCGTAACTGAGTGTTATAACAGAGTGTTATCATCGTTTAATACAGGTCACCAAGAAAAGACAAGAAAACAACATTTTGTACCATAATTTATCATTTCTCTTTCAAGTGAAGCTTATTTTAAAAAAATGGCTCCAAAATGTATCGAATAACATCAACAAAACGATGATGCAGCGTAAAAACAGAACGATTAATAAGAATTCTAACGGCCAGACCTCTTGGTAATTACTAAGGAAATGATTTGCGTAATTTTCTTATGTATTATTTGTTAGATACAAACAGTCCTGAGAAGAAAGATAATCTGCCATGCGTTGAGGATATTTGAACTCTAAATACTAACATTGATTTTAGGAGACAAACATGGAATAAATTTTACTTCAGAGACAATTCGTAGTTTTATTCGAGTGATTCCGCCCTAAGTGACCGTTCCATACAACCCGAACAGGCCGATGGGACTCAGTCAAGGATGACCACAACCGCTTAATAGAGACCACCGCTAAAAAGTGGTGAAAGTCACAATGCATAAGAGGAAAAAATTCGGGAATTTTACAACCGACCTCTTAATACAGGTTCGACTATTAATTCTGAATTAGCCAATCAGCCCACGCGAAGAGCTCTGTTGTGGTATATACTAAAAACCGCTGTAGGGTGGATAGACGGAGTTGAGTTATGTAGCACGAGGAGAAAATTTAAGAAGAAGAAAGAAGCCTAAGTCTATCAATTTCTCAGGGAGATTCTTATCTTTACCTTCTGAAATCGTAGCTCTAAGATTCTTGAGAATCCGTCCGGAGATGCTACCCATGAAACCACGTAGCTGTTTACACTCCCAACCCGGGGGGATAAACGGACCATCGACTCATCCTTCCCCCTTCCCATGGATCTTTTTTTTTTTTAAATGATTGTAATATATGCTATCGTCAGTAGAGATGTTCTGCTGAAACATTTACGTTGTCGCAGTTTTTTAAGATCTCCCAGTTTAATCCTCGCCTCCAGGATTTTTCCACGGCTTGTTTTTCCCTAAAAGGTCTAATTCCGAATTCGAATTGAAAATGCCGCCCTCTTAAACCGTTTTCATTTCACATCTTGCATATTTCTCAAATGGTGAAACAGAGAATTAACTCTGAAGTGTAAATTAAAGTGCTATTTAAACCCATGAATAACCCATTGGGCGTTAGCCCTAATAAAGGGAAACAGGGAACCACACGAGGCAAAGAAAAAATCTTTTGACCTCGGTGGGAATCGAACCCACGACCTCCGGATTAGATCTACCGTTACTCTGCCGACTGAGCTACGAGGTCGCACAGAGAAAGTCGGGGACGATTTAGGATGGTGAATCGCGGCGAAGAGAAAGTAAGGGTACATATGAATGTTGTGCCGCGTAGCACTGGGAACACAAATGGTGAAACAGAGAATTAACTCTGAAGTGTAAATTAAAGTGCTATTTAAACCCATGAATAACCCATTGGGCGTTAGCCCTAATAAAGGGAAACAGGGAACCACACGAGGCAAAGAAAAAATCTTTTGACCTCGGTGGGAATCGAACCCACGACCTCCGGATTAGATAGGGTTAACCGTTAGCCGTAAATCGGTCAAAAAACTAGCTGTTAGGCGTAAAAATTGACAGATTTTAACCCTTAGTTACAGCAAAAATTAACCTTAGAAATCTTTCCTTCCTACAAAGTGTTAATTTGTGTTATTTTGAGTTAACCGCAGCAGAAAAATGGCCAAAATTTAAACCGTTAGCCGCAAGAAGTTCTCCTCGGTCGACCCTCTTCAGTTCTAAGTAAGTTAAGCTGTTTTAGTTAAGTTTACAACCGTGGAAAAAAAAATTCATCAATATTTTCTACACTCGAGGAACCACACCGACCTAGGGTACCCATGATGAGGACTCTTTCTATAAATGGAGTAAAGCATCATCTCCCAAAGCGAAAGGTAATTTCTTTTTCCTTGCCTCTTCAAAGATATATGACAAAACATCATGTCGCTTTACATGCTTACAGAAGCGCGTCGCGTGACATCCGAAGGAACGGCTGCCAATGAAACTAGTAGTTATAAAATCTGAAAAAAAATCGAGGTCTTTATCTTATTTAATAACTCTATCCAAAGAGATGGGCAATAGTTGAGCGAACTAGACACAGGTGCGCTCACTACTTCAAACGACAAGATGTAACAAAACATCATATCTGTCGCATAACGTGCTAAAGAAATGCGTCGAGATGGATATTAGCAGTTATAGAGTCAGAAAACATCGAAGTTTATCTCTCATTCTGTAAACCTATTCAAAGAAATGAGCAAAAGTTATTAAGCGAATAAGACTTAGGCGCGCTCACTACTTCAAACGACAAGAAGTGGCTTATGCAGGTTGATGCAGAAATTTTCTTCCCCTTGTCATTGATTTCCTCTTCCATTCTAACAAAAAACCAAGCGACTTGTTTCATTGTTTGACATTTAAAAGTTAGTTTATTGTACTTAGATAATAAGTAAACAATCTAATCGGACAAACTAAATGAAATCATTTGGCTCCAACTTTCTAGCTCGTTCTGAGCTTCTTTTAATGCTGTGTACGCCGGTAACTAAAATTAAGATAAAACTTCTCGTTTTGCCTTCGGACGATTAGTTTAAAAAATATACTTAAAATGCATCGATCGTCTTGTAAAAAAGAACACAATTTATCGCATTCAAAATTAAAGGAGAAATCTCAGAAAATTAACTAATACCAAGACTAAATCCTTGCCATTACGGCCAAAATCTGTCATTTTAGGTCCAGATAAACCAAATTCTGATCAGCAGAAACTAACTTTAAGCACCAATTACTGGGTACAAATCATCGAAGGGTTACTCACAATTCCCATCCGACATAAACTAAGATAATCGAGCAATCGGACAACTGATTATTTTCCAATTTCCATGGAAATTCTCCACACACGCACATGGCTGTAACAGCTTTACATCACTCATGAGAAAAAAACCGATTGATTAAAAGTCTAAAAAACTCTGGAAACGTTTTCAAGACTTTTCAACTTCGACGCCAATGCAACGCCCAAATCCGCTTAGTAGGTAATACATAGATTAAAAATTAACTTTTGTATAGATACTCATGATAATTTCAAGACATTATGTGAAAAAAACCAGTAGTTTCAGCTGAACATAAAAGATCAAGCTCTTAAGAGCAGTTCAGACAAGGAAAAAGTCAACTTTTGAATCAATGAAAATCCGTTCTCTTGTTAAACTTGACTTTAGTCGCCTTTTGGTTCTTCCTGCTTTGAAAAGAAGACTCTTGACAAATATTTAATCGGTAGCTTACTGGTTTATGGTCCAAATATCAGCGTTTGCGGGTATTCTAAAACTCCTTGGGGCTCCAATGCTCACTGCCTTAACTGAAAAATAAAAGAATCTAAGTTTAGGAAGGATAGTTGAGTTGCCATAAAATATTTCATAGCACATGAAACGATACATTGCACAAAAGGATTGTTTTAAAAGAAATTTGCTTTTTTACTCCTATCAGGTTTCCTAAAAAGAATATCATCATCGTAAACGTGTCCTCTTGATTTTACTGCATCTCAACTTGCCAGAGCAAAAACTAAATATCGTAACCCAACTGAAAGGAAAATAACACGCAAGTATCATTGCTCATAGATAAGCTATAATTACGATTTAAGGTAACTTTGTATTAAATAGAATGTATAAACAGAATATTTACTTGTTTCGGCTTCTAATATCCTTGACATCCAGGTTGACATCATCACCAATGAGTACAAATGGTGCCCAGTAAATCACCTCCTTGAACTCTTCAATTTCTCTCATACACTTCATGGCCTGATTGAGAGCTTCACTTGCTTTCTTGCCTTTGGCAAGTGCATCGTAGAAGAAACTCATGAACTCTAGGGTTCCCTCGTCGCCAATCGCCCACAAGGTTACTACAACAGATCTAGCACCGGCACCCAAAAGTGCACGCGCCATGCCCACCACACCCTCTGCCATGACTTCCCCACGAGCAGTGTGACAGCAGCTAAGTACAACCAGACGAGCTCGCAACCCAGCTTCTATGACATCTTTCATCGTCAGTAGATAGTCTTCCTCATGCGGCTGAGGGTTTTCTCTTGTGGTGTTTGGCGCTAGGATAACTTCTCCAGTTTCCATTTTACCGTGTGCTGCTATGTGAACTAAGGCCACTGATGATATTCGTTTTAAAACTTCATGTTTTGTTGCCATTTCTCCAGTGAGGGGGGGAACATTGAGGATACGTCCGATCATTTCCACTTCTTCCCTTGCTCCTGGAAGTTGTTCCAAACGTCTTCCCTGATAGATGATATCTTTGAAACATGGGTCGCCGACAAGCAATGCACCAGTCTTGATGTGAAAGTCAGCTGGACAATCATGAATTAGTTGCAACGTTGTCAGAGAGGGAAGCACACGAATTGTGCAAGAATCACTCAGATATGATGACTTGGAGTCCAGCAACGCTGCATAAGGTACAAGGCAAAATGGCCCCTCAGGAACGAATGTTATCTCGTTGCCTTCGATCAGGTCAGCAATAGGAGCAACGATAATGTCATGCAGCTTCTTTAAAGCACTTGATTGGGAGTGCCTCACATCAACTCGGATCACATCACTGGCCTTTTCCTCTTCTGTCGGCGAATCAGGAGGAAGATTTTCGATTTTAACAGTATCTCTTTCACGGATCTCCTTCAGAGTAGTTTCGTTCAGCAGCTGGATGAAACGTTCCAATTCATCCTCAAACTTATAATCGTTGACGTGTACCTTTTTCATCTGGATGTTATCTTCACTGAGGCAAACCCAGAAGTAAACGCATGGTCCATTAATAGCTATGAAAACTGTGCTCAATGTAACGCACCTCAGAGAAATGTGGGATGCGCCTTCCGTTAAAGAATCTCCAGGCTGATATTTTGTGGTCAGGAGATCTCTCAGAGCTTGAGCACGTCCTTTCTCTGTGGCAAGAAGAGCCTTTAGAGCTTGACCTCGTTTGAGATTTATACGACACAAACCTTTGTATGCTATTTGGTAAAGATTACGATAAGTAATCTTCCACTGATCGTTGAGTTCAAGACTGGCCCTGATATCATCATACAATTCTACACTTGAGTAATAATAGTCAAAGGCCATCATGAGATTTCCTTGGCACTCAAAATGGTTTCCAAGGGAACAGAGTGAGCACGCCACTCCAGGCTTGTCTCCCACTTCTTTAGCAATTTCTAGATGACGTTGATGGTACTTGATGGCTGTTTTGAACTCTCCTAGACTGCGATAAGCGTTGCCGAGATTGCCATAACTTTTTCCCTCTCCGGCCTTGTCTCCCACTTCTTGAGCGATTTCTAGAGTGCGTTGATAGTAATCCATTGCTGTTTTGAACTGTCGTAGAACTTGATAATCGTTGCCGAGATTGCAATAACTTTTTCCCTCTCCGGCCTTGTCTCCCACTTCTTTAGCAATTTCTAGACATTGTTGATGGTACTCGATGGCTGTTTTGAACTTTCTTAGCCTGCAATAAGCGTTGCCGAGACTGCAATAACTTTTTCCCTCTCCGGCCTTGTCTCCCACTTCTTTAGAAATTTCTAGACTACGTTGATGGTACTTGATGGCTGTTTTGAACTCTCCTAGACTGTCATAAGCGTTGCCGAGACTGCCATAACTTGCTCCCTCTCCGGCCTTGTCTCCCACTTCTTTAGCAATTTCTAGATGACGTTGATGGTACTTGATGGCTGTTTTGAACTCTCCTAGACCTTGATAAGCGTTGCCGAGATTGCAATAACTTTTTCCCTCTCCGGCCTTGTCTCCCACTTCTTTAGCAATTTCTAGATGACGTTGATGGTACTTGATGGCTGTTTTGAACTCTCCTAGACCTTGATAAGCGTTGCCGAGATTGCAATAACTTGCTCCCTCTCCGGCCTTGTCTCCCACTTCTTTAGCAATTTCTAGATGACGTTGCTGGTACTTGATGGCTGTTTTGAACTCTCCTAGACTGTCATAAGCGTTGCCGAGATTGCCATAACTTTTTCCCTCTCCGGCCTTGTCTCCCACTTCTTTAGCAATTTCGAGATGACGTTGATGGTACTTGATGGCTGTTTTGAACTCTCCTAGACTGCGATAAGCGTTACCGAGATTGCAATAACTTTTTCCCTCTCCGGCCTTGTCTCCCACTTCTTTAGCAATTTCTAGATGACGCTGATGGTACTTGATGGCTGTTTTGAACTCTCCTAGACTGTCATAAGCGTTGCCGAGATTGCCATAACTTGCTCCCTCTCCGGCCTTGTCTCCCACTTCTTTAGCAATTTCTAGATGACGTTGATGGTACTTGATGGCTGTTTTGAACTCTCCTAGACTGTCATAAGCGATGCCGAGATTGCCATAACTTGCTCCCTCTCCGGCCTTGTCTCCCACTTCTTTAGCAATTTCTAGATGACGTTGATGGTACTTGATGGCTGTTTTGAACTCTCCTAGACCTTGATAAGCGTTGCCGAGATTGCAATAACTTGCTCCCTCTCCGGCCTTGTCTCCCACTTCTTTAGCAATTTCTAGATGACGTTGATGGTACTTGATGGCTGTTTTGAACTCTCCTAGACCTTGATAAGCGTTGCCGAGATTGCAATAACTTTTTCCCTCTCCGGCCTTGTCTCCCACTTCTTTAGCAATTTCTAGATGACGTTGATGGTACTTGATTGCTGTTTTGAACTCTCCTAGACTGCAATAAGCGTTGCCGAGATTGCCATAACTTTTTCCCTCTCCGGCCTTGTCTCCCACTTCTTTAGCAATTTCTAGATGACGTTGATGGTACTTGATGGCTGTTTTGAACTCTCCTAGACCTTGATAAGCGTTGCCGAGATTGCAATAACTTTTTCCCTCTCCGGCCTTGTCTCCCACTTCTTTAGCAATTTCTAGATGACGTTGATGGTACTTGATGGCTGTTTTGAACTCTCCTAGACCTTGATAAGCGTTGCCGAGATTGCAATAACTTGCTCCCTCTCCGGCCTTGTCTCCCACTTCTTTAGCAATTTCTAGATGACGTTGATGGTACTTGATGGCTGTTTTGAACTCTCCTAGACTGTCATAAGCGTTGCCGAGATTGCAATAACTTTTTCCCTCTCCGGCCTTGTCTCCCACTTCTTTAGCAATTTCTAGATGACGTCGATGGTACTTGATGGCTGTTTTGAACTCTCCTAGACTGTCATAAGCGTTGCCCAGATTGCAATAACTTGCTCCCTCTCCGGCCTTGTCTCCCACTTCTTTAGCAATTTCTAGATGACGTTGATGGTACTTGATGGCTGTTTTGAACTCTCCTAGACTGCAATAAGCGTTGCCGAGATTGCAATAACTTTTTCCCTCTCCGGCCTTGTCTCCCACTTCTTTAGCAATTTCTAGATGACGTTGATGGTACTTGATGGCTGTTTTGAACTCTCCTAGACTGCAATAAGCGTTGCCGAGATTGCAATAACTTTTTCCCTCTCCGGCCTTGTCTCCCACTTCTTTAGCAATTTCTAGATGACGTTGATGGTACTTGATGGCTGTTTTGAACTCTCCTAGACCTTGATAAGCGTTGCCGAGATTGTAATAACTTTTTCCCTCTCCGGCCTTGTCTCCCACTTCTTTAGCAATTTCTAGATGACGTTGATGGTACTTGATGGCTGTTTTGAACTCTCCTAGACTGTGATAAGCGATGCCGAGATTGCCATAACTTCTGCCCTCTCCGGCCTTGTCTCCCACTTCTTTAGCAATTTCTAGATGACGTTGATGGTACTTGATGGCTGTTTTGAACTCTCCTAGACCTTGATAAGCGTTGCCGAGATTGCAATAACTTTTTCCCTCTCCGGCCTTGTCTCCCACTTCTTTAGCAATTTCTAGATGACGTTGATGGTACTTGATGGCTGTTTTGAACTCTCCTAGACTGCGATAAGCGTTGCCGAGATTGCAATAACTTTTTCCCTCTCCGGCCTTGTCTCCCACTTCTTTAGCAATTTCTAGATGACGTTGATGGTACTTGATGGTTGTTTTGAACTCTCCTAGACTGCGATAAGCGTTGCCGAGATTGCAATAACTTTTTCCCTCTCCGGCCTTGTCTCCCACTTCTTTAGCAATTTCTAGACATTGTTGATGGTACTTGATGGCTGTTTTGAACTCTCCTAGACTGTCATAAGCGTTGCCGAGATTTCCATAACTGGCTCCCTCTCCGGCCTTGTCTCCCACTTCTTTAGCAATTTCTAGATGACGTTGATGGTACTTGATGGCTGTTTTGAACTCTCCTAGACCTTGATAAGCGTTGCCGAGATTGCCATAACTTCCTCCCTCTCTGGCCTTGTCTTCCACTTCTTTAGCAATTTCTAGATGAAGTTGATGGTACTCGATTGCTGTATCGAACTGTGCAGCATTATGGTAAGTACATCCGAGACTAGCATAAGTGTTTGCTTTGACCTTTAGTTCAGTATTCGATTTCCTTTTTAATTGAAGCAGACGTTCGTTATTGTTGTCAATCTTAAAACGTGTCAAGGGTAACTATATCATGAGCGGATTTGCAAACATACAATGGAAATATGTTTTAAAAATAAGGAGAGTGTTGGATAAAACCTTAAAATTGGAATGATAATTCGAGTGTGGTTTTCTTGAAGAGATTTGATTTCAAGTTATTCGAGAGTGTTAGCTAGTTCTGAAGCGCATTTATTAATTTAGATTCGGTCGAAATGGTGATGCTCGTCTCAAGACAAAAACGAGGGGCATTTAGCAGAAATTCTGGGAATTAGTTAATATGGCCTTTTCTTTTAAGTAAAGTTTCGTCGAACAATCGAAAGAACTCCTTAATGATATTTTAGCTTCTTTAAACTGCTCAGTGCAGTATAAGAGAACATGGCTTGCATTATGTGTAGAAGAATCTGCCTGGAAAGTATTTTTTTATTCTTGAAATATTATTCGCATTGCATCTCGTATCACGCTGGAAACATTCGTTAAAGGATACGGTCAATCCCATATGCAACCAGCTCCTTGCTTCTTTATACCAGCAAAGTTCGACACAAGCTCTGGCTCCTGAAAAGGAGAGAATAACTGGTGGTGCGAGGTAATTTATCACTGTTAAGGTATAAACGTATTGATAAAATGGACTTAATTTTTCATTTAGCTGGGAACAAAAATTGTGATAATGAAGGAAATTTGAACTTGTGGAAGAACTCAAAATGAACAATAAAGAACTAATACAAAGCGGCTACCAATTAAGCTTCAATTTATGATGATAACGACGAATTTATCTCGCGCATTCTTTCTTTTAATGTGCTGTTATGCACTTCTCAGCATTTTTCGGGGAAGTTTTCGTGAAGACTGCATTGAGCAGTTTAACTCTTGATAGGGAATCTTTCAGGTGCTTCTTTTTCGGGTTTTGTAACGTCTCCTGCTAATAGTTACAGAGAAGATTTAGGAAACGGGGCTCACAGTTTTCCGTCCATATCCGTGACAAGAATATCAAACCATTTGCAGATGTCACAGCTTAGGCGGCAGCACATTGCCCTCAGATATTTTAAGACTCAGGGTGATGGTCCGGTCCAAGGCTTGAACCCTCGACCTCCGGCGCTCTACAAAGTGAACTAACCAGGCAGCGGTATTTGAGAGCTTATTGACATTTTCTTATGCTTTATATCCACATAACAGACATTGACACACCAGATACAATTGACACTTGGAGTGCAGTTACCTGCCACAAACCACACAATCCTCTTTTGACGAAATCAGAGAATAAAAT
Source organism: Pocillopora damicornis (assembly GCF_964200805.1). Classification (NCBI taxonomy): domain Eukaryota; kingdom Metazoa; phylum Cnidaria; class Anthozoa; order Scleractinia; family Pocilloporidae; genus Pocillopora; species Pocillopora damicornis. The sequence continues at coordinate 4,886,235 of NC_142670.1, forward strand.
GTTGATGGCTTATGTCTGAAAAACCCACCTTTCTTAATAGCTTTGATGAAAGTGGGTTCCAATTGAACAGCAACTGTTGCATCATCCAGACATTCCATGTAGTTTGCTATGAGATTCAGGAAATGAGGTTTAAAAAGTTTCATCCAATGAAATTGCAGCAAAGAAGCCTGAAAAATTACAATTGCTTAAATTGCAGTCTAATAACGAGAATCATTTCTTTTCTTAATTTTCATCCACTAAAGCGGGATTCATGTATTTGTGCTTTTCCTCTGCTGTTGCTCAACTTCTTTCTTTTCTTGATGCAGATTGTGTATTCCGTTATCTTGTAACGCTGCATGAGAGATTTATATATTTAGAAATGAAATTGTTACCCAAACGGAAATGAGCTGTTGCCCTGTTACTGTAAAGCTTGGCGTTGAGTCGTTTATCTTTGCAGTTCACATGAAGTCCTTCCGTGTAAGAGTTTATCGCGTTATTAGCTTCTCCTTGTCTGTATTCTTTGTTACCTTCCTCGAGACATACTTTCGCTATCCCTGAAAACATACCGTTTTAATGATTTAGTAATGATTTAGTAATGAGTAATACGACCCTTGACCGATGATGCAGACTTTATACTTCCAAACAAACTTTTAGGTTAAAGGAACTTAGAGCTATGAAAAACGAAAAATTAGAAAAGTTTAATATCTGTACACTTTGAAATTAGAAGATCCTCGCAGCTAAGAACACTACTGAAACTAGTAGTTGTAAGTAGGACCTGAAAAAAATTTCAGGCCCGTACGGGATTTGAACCCATGACCTCTGCGATACCGGTGCAGCGCTCTACCAATTGAGCTAACAAGCCAACTGGGAGATGGTCAATGAATTGGGTGCAAATAAACATCCGAGTGAAAGAAGATTTAGATATATGAAAATTCACATATTTGCACTGCGGTGGAAAGATGAAATTAGAAGATCCTCGCAGCTAAGAACACTACTGAAACTAGTAGTTGTAAGTAGGACCTGAAAAAAATTTCAGGCCCGTACGGGATTTGAACCCATGACCCCTGCGATACCGGTGCAGCGCTCTACCAATTGAGCTAACAAGCCAACTGGGAGCTGGTGAATGAATTGGGTACAAATAAACATCCGAGTGAATGAAGATTTAGATATATGAAAATTCACATATTTGCACTGCGGTGGAAAGATGAAATTAGAAGATCCTCGCAGCTAAGAACACTACTGAAACTAGTAGTTGTAAGTTGGACCTGAAAAAAATTTCAGGCCCGTACGGGATTTGAACCCATGACCTCTGCGATGCCGGTGCAGCGCTCTACCAATTGAGCTAACAAGCCAACTGGGAGCTGGTCAATGAATTGGGTACAAGTCAATTGGTAGAGCGCTGCACCGGTATCGCAGAGGTCATGGGTTCAAATCCCGTACGGGCCTGAAATTTTTTTCAGGTCCTACTTACAACTACTAGTTTCAGTAGTGTTCTTAGCTGCGTGGATCTTCTAATTTCATCTTTCCACCGCAGTGCAAGTATGTGAATTTTCATATATCTAAATCTTCATCTGTACACTTTGTTTGTGTGCAAGCTGTTAAGAGTCTGGGTTGCAGCTTGGTTATTACCAGTTCAAGTTGCTCGGTTTACATTTAGGTCGAGAGGCTTTCACAAACTCCTTTTACAACTGGCTTACGTTTTCCAAAATATCAAAAATTTTACCGGGAGCTCCTATTTCAACTCAACTTTGTTTACAATCGCACTTCAGAAGAGTTTATCTTTGCTCTTTGCTTGTTTAAAAATATACACATGCTCTATTAGAGGTTTTAGCTGTAGCTTGGCTGTAAGCAAATCAAGTCTGTTCGGTTTACATTTAGATAGAGAGATTTTCCAAAAACCCTTTTACACCTCGGTTACGTTTTCCCAAATATCAAGTTAGAATATAAAACCCCATAATTAGTGCATAAAGCAGAGCAAAGCCAGGAACGAAAAAGTTAAAACTTGTGAATGTTCTGTTAAAAAAAAGAAAGCATCGCACTGAGAGTGACCAGGGCTCGTGGTTTTCCCATCGTTCAGAAAAGTGCGCTAAAAAAAGAATGTTCTTTTGTTGTTGTTGTTTTTTGATCACTTGGTTTTTCTCATACATTTAACTGTCTATTGAGAACATACTCTTAGAGGCCAACTGGAGAAATCTGATTGGGAAAGTACTGCTTTCCCGCGAAGTGCCATTTTGCCTGTTGTGAAAGTCAGGAGTTCTATACTTTGTTGACTGGTGGTTTATAGCGTGGGCCTGGTGTTGACATAACTGTCTAACGAGGCGTGAAATATTTAGAAGACCAAAACAGGCGATACGGCCGAGACAAAATGCCTCCTCTTCGCTGGAGGATTCTCAAATTGCATAAAATTTATGCCAAACATGCATTGAACAATAACGGACAAACAGGTGTTAGCATAACTTTTAGTCAAATACTTTCTTCGTGGCGGCCTCAAAAAGTTATCCGTTTGCCATTTTTTTCAGCCAACAGCTCTCTCTCGCTGAAAACGACTTTCACATTAAAAATGACCAAATTTTGAGTATCTTCAAATTCAAAAGGAAAATACTTCTACTTCGCAAATATTATTCATTTTAGGTGAAAATTGTAGCTACATCTTTAATCTTTAAAACGCCGTGCGTTGATTTGGAAGGAAGCACTTCTAAAACTCAGAAAACTGAGTTATACAAGGCCTAGTGGGCCAAGTTGGACCCATTCTTCTCTAATTTAGTGCTCTTCAAAGTGAAGTCGCGTTCAAATTTGCCGCTTTGTGGCTTGTAAATAATTAATGATGTCATCGAATTCTGCTCCATTGGATCGAGCAATAAATTATTTTTTTGTTTCGTTTTTATTTTACTGGTAACAAAGTTTGAAATTTGAAGATATTTTGCTGCTTCAAAAACTCATTCACAAAACATACGCAAATTTTGATGTAAAAAGGACAAAAAAACTTCACTAGGACGTCTTTCAAACAATCTTACTTCACCTAGTTTTCTTACCTCTTAAAGGGTCATTGTATACATCCAGTTCAGCGTCACTTGACGTAACTTGACTTTCCTCTGTTGCTGAAATTACCGAGAAGATATTTCAACTTGTTAGTGATCACAACTATGTGCAATTACAACTAGCGTTCTAATACTGACGTATTTAGTGGATTCTTTAAAAACCTTCAAGTCGAAGTAATCCAAAAAATTGTGCACCGGAATTAAGATATACTTAATTAACAAACTGTACAAAATCACCACAACGAAGTCTCTCCCTGTTGCTTTTTCTTACCTGTGGCTGGAAACTCATTTTTCACCTCCAGTTCTTCTCCCGTTGTTGGGAGGTTGCTTTCTGCCATTGCTAGAAATAAAATTGAATCGATTGTACTGCGCTACATTGTTTAAAATCGAAAGAGGAGACTCAGATGAAAGTAACCTAAAGAAAACATTTTATACTTAATCATAGAGGAAGATTGAAAATCTCAAAGTTTCCTCCGTCACGCTATTGTAATTGCGTGACAGCTCCAGTTAAGTTCTGCGGGTTGTGTCATGTTTGTTTGTTTGTTTTCGTAGTCTCATCTGTTGAAACGTCGTTCAAGGCTGTCCCTTATCAAAATGCGTGAATTGCAATAAACAACCTTGTTGTACCCGGTAGGCATGGATCAAAAATAATGCAACAAAAGACCAATTCCTCTGCTATTTATACGTTAAGGTGGGACCCGCGAGCGAGCAAGAAAGCTGTGCTCTGATCGGCTACCCAAGAGTGCAAAATGTGTATTCTTTAGATTCCCACTTTGATTCCCCACAGAAGGAAAAAAAGAAATGCTTGTAGCCTGTTGAATACCTCGTATAATTTCAAAACTAAACAATATATTTTTGTCCTATGAATAAAGGCTTTTCCAGCATTTTTGGCTAAAACACAGGTCACAGATTCGTCCTAAATGAAAACAAAACAAACCAAAAATTACAACGAAACTCACAGATTTATTTGGTACTTCCATAATGCATGAATATATTTTGTTATCGTGTGATACATCCTTTGATCCGTTGCTGACGAAGCCTTCGTCTCGGTCCCGGCTTAAAATATAGTGAGGGAAATTGGCCGATGTACAGCCTTCTTAAGCTCACACTTGTTCAGTAATACACACGCATACATGAGATATTAGATAACCGCGCGTGGATACGAATTTTACCATCGAGTGTTCATGACATCTTTTACTCCTTCAAATAGATAATTCAATTCAAGCGGATAAATTCGTATCGATAGGCCAACATGTATCATCCATTTTATTCAAAAGATATTGATTGAAAATTTGAATCAAATATGATTTTTTAATTAGGAGCATCGATTAAAGAGATCCGTTACACCGAAACTCAGCTCGCCGAAAAATCCATTCAATTTCGGACATTGTAATACAACAGTTTATCATTACAAGAACTATTTTCTTTAAAAAAGAATTGAATTCAGCTTCAGGTAAAAAAAATACAATTGAAAAAAAAAAAAAAAACAGCCCGCATGGAAGGTAAAACTGTCATGTTGATAAATCCGGTTGTAATGACGATATTGATACCTTAATATGTGAAGATATAAATGGTACATTTACAGCGTGCGGTGGAGATGTCACGTTTTGGAAACTGAACCATATTACCGTTATTATTACTGTATATCGCGAATGTTACCATATCAAAAGAAACGTAGGGATTGTGTAATTTTTTTTCAACCTCGAGCTTTGTTACAAACTTACAAAGAGATATTTGCTGATTTTGATATAGAGTCCTAAAGTGTGACGTCACGTTGCCATGGGGCTAAAATTTCTGTTCTAAACAATCGAGCGCGTCCTACTGATAACCTATGCGTTGCTGAGGTCAAGTGTGTAATCATCGCTTGGAACGGTTCAAAGAAGCTTAGAATAAGGTTCAGTTACATTGTTATTAACGCTGTAGGTCATAGAAATCTAAAACTGAGAAACGAAGGCGATCGAAACGATTAAAATGGTGCACTGCTTTGCGCCTGATTGCAACCATCACTCGGAAAGTCACACGTGTAGCTTCTTCGGATTCCCTAGCAAGGAAAAAAAGCTGAAGGAATATAGAAGATGGATTCACCTACTGAGGTTAGTAAGAGTTTTATTTCAATACTTTTTCTGTCCAGGAGAAAAGTATGCTTACGCAATTTATTGCGGTTGTGGAGTCGCCATCTTTGTTATGAAACTGATTAAGCTTATATAAATCTTACTGATTTTTAGACTCCTTTTTCTTGTACTCCAACTTCAAAATCGGTTCCCTAGAAGCCACGAGCCAACATTTGACTCAATGACGGAAATCAGTTGTGAGAGCTTTTGGTGTGGTTGTTGATACTTAATGGTCACCCTGCAGTGTTAAAACAGGCAGATAGAGAACTGTCTTCTTAATTAGAAATTTTTATAAGATAGAATCTGCAAGATAAAAATCCTCCGCTAATAGCACAGTAATCAGAAAGAATTATAAAGCTGAAATTATCCTTTTTGCTATAGGAGAGAAGACAGAGAGCCAGGAAAACATTCCAGAGTCTGTAGTTGCCATTTCAGAGAAGGAAAAAAAAGTAATGGTCCTGAGATTTTCAAGAGGAACCAAGACAAACTTTTCCCAGCAGAAGAAGCAAAGCCAAAAAAGAAAAAAATCGAATCACAACAGACCCTACAAGAAATGATAGAAGCTGCAAGGAAGAAAGAAGAACTTGAACAAGGCACCTCTGGCAGCGTGGAGAGACTTGAATCAACAAGAAAAGAAGTTATACTGGAAGCAGAGTTGGAGCAGGCAAAAAGGGAAATGATTGATCAAAGAGAAAAAAATTACTATGTGCAAAAACATTACACAGTTTCGAAAATGAGTGAGGAGGTTTTGAAGATGGAAACTGGGCTGCCAACAAAGGAAGTTTTTCAAATTGTTGTCAACTATGCAGCTAGGTTTAAACAATCCATCAATTACTTTGCTGGCTGGAGAGTGCAATCAATCAGTTTTGAAGAACAAATATTTATAACATTAATGAAAGTCAGACAGAATTACACAAATCTTCACCTTGCACAGTTATTCAATTGCAGTGTATCTACAATAGCAAATATTGTAACAACTTTCATTCATGTCTTACACTCAATTCTATTTATTGACCTCATGGCATCCATCCCATCTAGGGATAAGAACAAGCTGTGTGCCCCATCATCTTTTAGTCAGTTTGGTTCATGTAGAGTAGTGATAGATTGTACAGACATAGAGATTGCCACACCTGGGCTTACGAGCCAGCAGAATGCTACGTATTCAAATTATAGGGGAATGCATTCCTTCAAGGTTATTGTGGGTGTAGCGCCAAATGGTGTTATTACTTATGTCAGCAAACTTTATCCAGGGTCAATATCTGACAAAGCAATTGTGCAGAAATCAGGATTTTTAAATCACCTTACTGCTGGAGATATGGTCTTAGCTGACAAAGGTTTTGTTATACAGGATCTTGTACCAAATGGTGTTTCAGTAAATATACCACCTTTTTTAAACAATGGTACATTCACTGAGAGTGAAGCAAGGGCAACAGAAGTTATAGCAAAATGCAGAATTCATGTTGAGAGGGCAAATGCTAGGCTCAAAGATTTCAAGATTTTATCTTTTATTCCCTCATATTTACGTTGTCATGCAGATATAATATTTCAACTCTGTGCTTCACTTGTTAATCTGCAGTTTCCACTGATCAAAGAGGGCTGTGAAGGATATGAATTTGATTAATGAACTAATTATTTTTCATATAAGGAAAATTGAATACTTTGTAAAATACATGTTGATCTGTTTGTTTTATTCAAAAAGTAAATCTGCTATCATTGTTGAATTTATGGATGCATGTATAATTTCAGCCCAACAACAGTTCACTACAACAGAGCAGTACAGCTCAACTGTGAAACAATGAAGTGCAAAAACTGTAACTGTTTCTAAAGTTAGTTTGAGTAAACCAGGAGAGCCCTGTTGGGATTTGAAGATCTGTGTTCCTAAAGTTACTAGAGTGAACTTAAAAGTACACCTGAGCTCCCAATACCCTCCATCTGAAAAGCCTCCCTATCTCAAGAAATTCCACAACAACATGCCATCAGTGAAGACTAAACACCAAAGGGCTCCTAATGATTCCTGAAAATTATTATTTCTTAAAAAATAATTACATGCAGTAATAGATCTGGAAACCTATAATTGTCCCTCTACAACCTTTGGGAAGAGGTGTTCAAAATAAAACTGAGTAAGCTTAGAAATGTTTCCACTCCAGCCTTCATCCTTTGCTATTTTCAAAACAACTACATCTTTAGATGTCCACACAACAAAATAGCAAAGCTTCCTTTGAGCAAAATGTATCTCCCCTTGGACCTGATGCCAGTAGACATGTTCTTCCTTTAAAGCATACTGACCACTTTCAGTTTTTTTCAAGCAGAAATTGGGGGAGATATTCACTGCCTCTTCCATTGTCATATTCCTTTCGGTGTAGGGACACTTGACCTCCAAAACAGAGTCTTCATCCACAATTCCATCTGGGGAAGCACCAAGAATCCCAGAGCCATCCAGCCATAACCCAGTTTCCTGTACAGTTTTTGCAGTTAAATTGGTAAATGCCTTAATCGCTTCTGCCTCGTTGTTTACCCCCCATTGTACTGCCTTAACTCTTGATATGTCATACTCTCCACGGAGCCGTTTGAGAAGTGAAGGGGTCACTCTTTTGGCATGCAGAACGGATCCAAAATTGCTTGCTGTAAGCCGTCCCCTCCTTGCAAGATGCTAGGTTGGGTTGTCTCGTTGGCCTACAGTTATCTGACTGACTAACAGGATATCTGCTTCTGTGAGTTTGGCTTTCCAAACCAAACAGTCCAATTGTTGCTGTGTACCTCTTGTTTGGATAAACTCCTCTGAGTAGATGATTTCCTCAATTGTTGGCACAGGCAATTTGGCTTGGGGAGCAGGCTCTGGGCACATGAGCCAGCAAAGACCAGTGAACCTCCCATATGCCTTTAAGCTTCCATATAGTGCCTGACGATCTTCTGTGTTGGGAGATCGAGTAATCGCCACATAATTCTTTGGCAGAGGGAACAGTTCTTCGACTGCCTGTAAAGACAGGGAGGTATTAGACTTCTTTTTCCTCCACTGACATTCAATATCTGTGCGGCTTAAGTTGTGAATCCCATTTATAAAAAGAGCCGCCGCGTGACTGCATTTGAATTTTCCCTTTGGACATTCACACTCCGTGGATTTTATGTTGAAGTGGTCATCCAGGTAAATCTAAGTGGTAATTAAGATAAAAGTTCAAACAAGGTGAACTCATAAATGTCTTGGTAACACTATTTCATATGAATCATAATCTGTACGATTTAAGCCTCAGCCTGGCTTTTTTGATGAGGGAAATCGACAAGATCGAAAATATATATTTCTAAATTTGGGGAGTAGATAACAAGAAGGTACTTAAAAGATATTTAAAAATATTCCTTAGGCTTCTTAATGCGATTGGTGGCTCTAAACTCACCGTGACTCGATAGACCTTTTTCTTCATACTTGCTTGAACCTCACCGCGTAAAATACCCTGATGGTAAGAAAATGACTCAATGTGTTCAGATCTGTAATGATTTTCTCCTCGTTCGATTGACTTCTTTTCTTCAGCGAAGAAAGATATCAGTGCAGCGATTGAAAGCGACGCCATTTTGGCTCTGAGCACGTTTGTTTAGAACAGAAAATTCTGCTCCCATGGTAACGTGACGTAACGGCTTTAGAACTCTATTGACGAGAGCTCTAATTATATACGTCACGTTATCTAGCTCTGTCACATGCTCATCACGCCCTTCTGCCGCATAATCATCACGTGCAGTTAAACCTTCACATGGAGAAAAGATATATTTAGGTGTCCTTAAACATGGATTAATCCTGTCTTAAACTCAGGTTTAATAAGTTTAAGTTGATGTTTAAGTCACTTATACCTAGATTTAAGTTGGACTTAAACCTGGCTTATACTATCTTAAGGCTAAAACTTAATGCAGGTTTAAGTGCACATTAAATGTGTCCAAAACATTCCTGTATGTTTAAATACTGTTTAATTGAAGTAAACAGAGCTCAAACATTTAATGTTGTCAAAGTACCATTTAATGCAAATTAATCTGCTCAAAATTTGTTGCTTATTTTAGTTTTGAATCAAATTTGTGAAATCAGTGAAATATTATTGTTTTGTTGTTTCATTACTAAACTGCCACCCACCAGGTCACATATCACACTAAACAATATATGTTTCAAGTTTCTTTTATTTTAAATTCACTGGTACACATTCTTAAAGCTACTGCCTATTTGTAATTAACCCTTTAACTCCCAGGAGTGATTAACAAGTAACTTCTCCCTAAAATATCTTGAACTTATCCAGCAAAGAGATAATGAGAATTCTCAAACTTATCAGGTATAGGTCTTTGTCTTGATATCACACCAGATTCTCATAACTAAGTTACAGGGAAATATGTAGCAGCTAGAGAGGATAGTTACCAATCAGATCTTGGGAGTTAAAGGGTTAAAATGTTACACATACCTAGCTTATTTATGCTTGACAGGAACAAATTTTCCCCATCATAAGTCAATAAATTTAACAATACTTGGAAGAAACTATCCCTGTGATCTAGATGACAATAATTTGTTCTAACAAAACAATTACTTCAGTTTGCCATTAAATACATGATAAATAAATGAATAAAAAGTAAAAAAAGTGTTAAGTATTTTTTCAATCACGACTCTTTGTTTATCTGCCTGACAGCCCAAAGTGGGCCAGCAGGTGCAGGCCTCTCCGACATGCCACCAACACTCCTTGGCTTAGCCATTGCCCTGGCATGGGGGGTCAAATTATTTTTGTAGGTTCTGTCTAGCCTGGCTTTTGCATTTGTCAAGCTTGTTCTTTCCCATGATAGCTTCTTGGTTACATATCTTGCCAGTTTCTTTTCTTTTTCACCAGTAATGAAATCTTCTTGCTCCTCATAATCTGATTCTTTGCTACTCATATAATCAATGTAAAGGATTTCACTATAATACTGTTTTTCTTTTGGTGTCATAGAAGCTTGTAGCATCTCATAGGATGACTGACGCCTTTCCAGTTTCTAATGGAACAAAAAGCAACAATTTAGTCATTATTTAGTTAATAACCAGACCAAATTATATCTATGAAACATATAATTTATTGTCAAATAGAAATACTTTTCTAACTCAAAATGATATCCCACAAAAGATATAAAATATGAAAATAACAATCAGCAATAAATAGAACTCCCAGAAAAAAATTCATGCTACAAAACAGTACTAAATTAAAGCAAACCCATGTTATTTGGTTAACTACCAGCAAGGTTGACTTTCCTAATTAATATGTATTTGTACACCAGTTGTAAACATACCAGTCCTACTTACAGTGTATGACAAATTTGTGCATGGCATTGTTTCATTTTTTGTTGCTGTATATTATCCCACATTGTATTGTGGTACAATGCCATGCACAAATTTGCCACAGTATTAAACAACACTTGTTGTCAAACTGAATTGAAACGTTTGATTCAGAAGCCATGCTTCAGCCACACTATCTTGAAAATTTATTCTTGAATATAGGTTTAGCATGGCAAAAGCAAGACAACTTAGCTAGTCCTTACATTTAGCAAACGCCTGCTCCTTTTGCACTTTTCTTTATGCTCTTCATTTTTCCCTTTTCTTATCCTCTGCTCTCTTTCTTTAGTTGTTTTGAAGTACCGATAAAACTGAGCTGTTGAGTTAAAAACAATAATTATTATCGCTGCATGATATCCTAAAATTACAATACAATGACAAGTCTATGTGTATATGTAACATCAGCTTATGGATATATATTAATTAAAAGAATTAATGATGGTAATATTGTGTTTTCCCTCTTAGTTTTTAAGTTTTCTGTCCAACATATTTCAGAAAATTTGTTTGATTTTGCACAAGGTAAATGTTTCTTGTTCTAACTTGCACACAACATTAAAACTTGATTCCTGTAATGTAATACCTTCCATTTGTAAGTCAGTCCATAGGCAGCTTTCTCCTCCATGCTCTTTTTTCAGTACTTCTTTCACTTTTGTAAAAATACTCTAGTTTCTCTCTGACTGTGGACTGTAATAAAAATAAGAATGTTATTTTTGTTTTAAACAATAGCCAGAGGCAGTTATAATAATATTATTATTATTATTCAGCCAAAAAAGGAAATAATAATTCAAGTAAAGCAGTTATACAAGAGGGACAATTTTCTAATCACTGCTGGTACAGTGCAGAAGCTACATGCTTTTTACACCTTCAAACTGACATTAGGATTTCTGGTTCCTGGAGGGAAAAGATTTCTCAAAACAAAAATTTGCATGTATTAATCTATCAGCAACATAATAGTTGAAATAACAGATTCTAAAAGTTTACCACCTCCTACTCCCAATTTGAATATTTTACACTGGCCCCAGACTCTAAACACTGGCCTCAAAACAGATAACTAACAGTCCCTTAGAAGAAGCTGGTCAGAGAGATATTTAGTTCTTGGTGGTAAAGTTTTAATTCTAATATCTTGCATGCCATCTCTCTTAGTGCCTTGCTATTTAAATACATCATCTTATGTATGGTAAAAAAATAACATACTCCTCATCAATGATGAAACCTTGTGTCACTTTTTTTTCTACCATCTTTTTGTAGATGAACCGAAACCGTTTCTGGAAGATAATATGGAAGAACATCATATGTCAAAAGTCAATTCAAACCACAAACTTGTTTATTTCTTTAATCAGGGTCAGCAGGGTTTTTGGGTAAACAGTACACAGTGGAATTTTAAACTGGGTAAACAGTATTTTTGCTAAATGCTTGCAAAATAGGCATAAGAATTCAGCACAAGGATGTTCCAACTTTGTGATAAGCACTAGAACCAACATCTACACATATTGTGCTTTAAGTTAACACAGAACACGCGTGATGGCGGAATGGCGGTGTCTTTGAAGACACGTTTTATGCTTCTGATACACCGCAACTGAAACTCTCAAACACAACTTAACGGTACTAAAGTTGAAAAAATTTATATCCTTAAAGTAATTAAAGAATATTTACCCTTAAGTCATTTGGAATCACAACATTTGATTCTCTGCGAGAGCTTTTAGAACGTTTGTTGCCTTTCTTCTTTGCCTGCCCTTCCAGACTCGCAAGTTGGTTCTTCAGCTTTGCATTTTCTTGCCGAAGGACTGCATTCGTATCTTCTAGTTTCTTTTGCCCTTCGAGAATCGAATCAATCCTTCTACTCATTCTTTCCATAAGAACAAGCTGTCTCTCTTGAACTGGATCGTTTGCAGCCATCATCCTATCGAGGAAAAATCCAAACACGTGCCCGCAACGAAACGAAACTCGACCGAGTGAACGAACGACAGTGAAAGATCAAATATCCCGCGATTATAGTTTTGGACATTTGATTGGCGTTCATACGGTATTTGTCATGCGCATAAGGATCTCGGCCTCACTCTGGGGACGAGACATACCGCGTCCTCGATACAAACGCGCGCTTTTCAACGTTCAGTTAGAGATGTCTGGTGACGTTTGCAGTTCAGAGCTGTTTACTTCATGCTCAGAAACCCCGGTTTCCTTGTTCAGCAAAACCAATGCTTGGGAAGTTTTAATACCCTTTGTGTGTGGGACGCAAATAACTTTGAACCTAGAGCATCAAGCTACTTTTTGCCTGTTTATAGGATACACAGTCTTTTTGCTGGAGCTTATTTAACTCTTGACAATGTAAAACTCATGGCAGTTTGCCCTATTCCACGCCGTGCCATTATTTTACCAGCCAGTTATTAACATCAATCTACATTCACATGTCGTTGTTGTTTTTAATATATTTAACAATAAATATTATTCCCCTTAGTGGTGGTGGATATTTAATGAGCTGTGAAGTATATACCAAACCAGTGAGATAAAAGAATTATAAATTTATATCTCAGAACACTGCAAAAAAAAGTTTTTCACACTTCAGCTTAAGCTGGGAAGTGGATAGCACATGCATGTACTATCCTGAGTTTGAGTAGCCAATCAGAGCATGCAAAAAACACTGTCCACTGGTTTGGTATATACTAAAATTATATGGTTTTGAAGAAATGTACCTTATTTGCTCAGGTTAGTCAAATTCCCTGTGCAACCACCTTCCTTTAGTGAAACAGTTTCCAACACAAGAAATCAAGTCTCTTGTTCACAATCAACAAACACAGTTTCATTACCCAAAGAATTGAAAAAGCAATAAAATCAGTAGCGTGAAATATTGTGGCTTTACTAAATACATAATATTAATATTAATCTATGATTAATTCATTGAAGGTTGCTGGAGGCTGCTCTCGTATGGTTTCTGGTTCTGGTGAGAGATTATGTCAATAAAGTAGACTTGGTGTACACCAAAAGATTTGATGTGTTTTTAAGGTCCTTAAACACGGCATAAATATTATGATAAATTTAATGTTGTATTTAAGGTTCCTTTAACTAGACCTTAAATCTCCCCAATAGGTTTAACGTTAGATTTAAGGTGGTTTAAAGTAACCCTAAATCCTTCAAAGGATTTAAGTACGGTTAAAATGACTTAAACATAGCTTAAATCTCAATGTCGATTTAATTTGCATTTAAGAATGCTTAAACCTCGCCTAAACAAAGGTACATTTTTAAGTCATGTTTAAGTTTAGTAAACATGGCTTAAATTTGTCTTTGGGTTTAATAGTTGTTTAATTTTACTTAAATGACACTAAAATTTGGCATTTTACCCAGTGATATGATTACCAGCAAGCTCACAAAACGCTGTAAATGTGCTCAAAAGCGTAATTTTGGAGTGTTTATTTGGATCAGCAAACATGATCAAACTCGTAGAATTGATGAGGTTTGCATAAGCAGGTAATTGCTGGCAAATTCTTGGTATTGAGCAAGTTTGCTCCGTATGGCAAATATGATCAAATTGTTAGTATTGAATAAGTTTGCTCAGATAATAAAATGTTGACAAAATCAAAAGTTTGACCCAGTTTGCTTGGTATGGTAAATGTGAGCAAACTCTTGACCAAAAAAGCATGGACCAACTTCGCTCTGTATAGCAAACATGATCAAATTCTCAGTACCGAATAAGTTTGCTGCTGAAACATCTAACTTTGCTTATAAGGGAGTGTCAACTTCAGCTTACTGGGGTTAACAGAATATTTAGAACCACTGTTATAAATAGTATAGATCTACATATTAGGTTTTAGAACTAACCAGTCAATTACTTTTTAAATAGTTTATTTGTCTTTGTTCAATTGGACCACAAAAACATAACTTGACTTATAACTTCTGATATAAACAGCATTGATCTTTAAAGTAGGTTTGAGTACTGACATATAGCTACCAATAACGTTTTAAGATATTTTATTTATATCATTTTTCAATTTGGTAATAAAAACTGTCATACATAAATTTGACTGCTACACTGTTAAGCACATTAACAGTAGAGTATTGTTTGTTTGAAAATTCTTGGATGATTCACTTATGCATATATTAATTTTTTTCCAATATTTACTCCAAGCTGTATGTAAGAAAGCAAATTGAGTATTTATGCATGCTATCATACCACATTATTTTTATCATTTAAATTTTTAACTGTAACAATAACTATGATGGCATTCTCTGATATTTTCTAAATTACTTTCTACAAGTTCTAAAAAAATTGAAAAGCGGATAAAAATGTTTGAAAGCTACACTGAACAGTAACAAAAAAGAAACCAAATGAGCTTTATGAAAATTTCTGCCACACATTTAAAGCATAAGTGCCTAAACCTCAACTAAATATTTTACAAATGATATTCCTGAAAACCACAAGATGCTCCAGTATTTGCCTTGTTGTAAGGAAACCACCATTTAAGCAAAGAACACTCTAAAGTTTCTAAAACTTGTTTTGACACGCTTTTTTTTCACCTCAGTGATGGATTGTTGATTGCAATATTCATATCAATACTACATTCTAGATACATGTCTAACATAAGAACAGTGAACAAATGGCCAAACTCAGTGAGTCAGTAGTTATTACTTGGGTATCCGGATATTGGTAATTGGATAAAACTTGGTTCACTCAGTTTTGATATTGCATTTACATTTACTTTTAGTAAATCTATAGTATAAATTGAGATTTTGGTGCTATCCTATAAAGCACAGATGAAGACACTTTGCAGTTACATCAGGACATGCATGATAAATATTTAGATCTTATATCACTTTCTTCAAGAAATTTCTTTCTCAGGTGATCCTGTTGAAACTGTATGCTTCTGAATCTGAATGGTGAAAATTTGTAAGGGTCATCAAATGGCACATCTTGTAACTCAGTGCTTTCAAGTGACAGAAGTGTTTCTTCTACCCATTCTTTAATTATATACCAAGGTATTTGATTTGTAAAGTTATTTATTTAGTTTAATTGTATATGAGAGTTTCTTAGGAATTATTGTGACTTGATTTTTGAAGACATGATCTATATAAAACATGATTTATATTGTAGACAATTTGTTCAGCCCAATCAAAATAATTTGTCAGTTTTGTGTGATAACAGCTAAAATAATAATAATTTCCACATGCAATACATGTTTGCAGTGTTTATGAAGACAATAAAATGTTATATCTGTGGTAGGCAGAGGCCTGCCACTTTTGTTTGTTCTATTAGTTTTTTTTAATAAGGAGTGGATTACATGAGCTGAGTTGACTGTTTTCTAAGATCACATTATATGGGCAGGCCAGCCTGACTCTTGTCATCAGCCTCTAAGTGGATGATTGACAGGCCTGTGGCCTGAATTGTTACTTCCCTCAGATTTCTAGCAAAGGTAAATAGATCAATCTCATTTACTTCCAATTTCATCTATATCAAATTTTATTCTGAATACAGTCAAACCCAGTTAATCAGCCACCCTTAGGGAACTGGCAAATGGCCACTCAGTAGGGGTTTTATTTTTGTTTGTTTGACATCAGAGCAAATTTATAGCAAATGAACAGCTTTGCTCAATTAGCAAATTAGAGTGTATTAAGTGCAAAGGTACTTATTTCTATTGCAAGTAAATATGGTTGAAAAATGCTGCAAACAAACTGTTTTGCATAATGTTTACTTGTAATTGCATTAATAGTAAATATGTCACTTTTGCACCGGAGGCAAATGCTTGACAACTATGTGTTAAAGCTCCAGGTTTACCTTGGTAGCAAATGTAAGGTAAATGTTAAGCAAATGTAGTATTTACATCACATTTGCAGGCAGTTTTGTCAGGTACAAATACTTGAGTTTACCTTCAGTTTACAGCTGGTGCAAATTCAGTTCAAATTTAGAGCCCCAAATTTGCACCACATTTGCACACCTTGACAAACACTAGTAAATCCATTTTTTCGTCCAGTGTCACATGCCAGGGGATACCACGTTTCCCAAACCAGTCGGTCTGGCTCTCTCTGTACTTTCTGGGCAAATATTTCATGGCCCAATCTTGCACCAGCAGCACTGAAGTTTCATCTAGTTGCTCCAAAAGCTCCACTTGAGCAGAATCTTGGTTGACAGAGCGAAGAAGGTGTGACTTCCAAGCCCAGATGGCTTTCCTGGCTTGCTTCACCCTGAAGGGAAGATCTTCCTTTTCCACAGATGATAGATTTTCAGTCTGCGCCGCCAGGACTGCCTCAATTTGAAGTAAAGTCTCAGATAGAAGGTCGCAGCGGTCACATGCGTCATTGTGGTCATGCTCGCAGACAGACTGATATGCAGGATCCTTAGGGTCGCTTAAGGCAAATGGTCTGTAATGATCGGGCACTGACGAGCTTTTAGACACATGCACCTGTGAATTTAAGCCACAGAATATTCGGATTTTTAGTGCAGGAGGTATTTCGATCAGTACAATTACTTTCAGAACAGCAATCAGGGGAGTTATTTGACAAATATCCAACTTCTGAAAAATTGAACCAGTGGCAAACAACAGTTCTCTTTGTATTAATTTATTCCATTGTGTAAAAGCTAGCGTGCCGCAAAGTCATCCATCAATTCGCAATAAAGTGCGTGAAATTGTTTAAGATTTTTTTTTAATTGGGCCATCTTTTTTTCTATCTTCAAAGCAGCTCGACGGACTCGGCTAATTTTCGGTTGGTGTAGCCGACATACTCTGCATCACACAAATCAAATTTACAATTGTACACAACGTATTGTTGGCTAATTATAGGTGGTTTGGGCTCGCAGATCTCGAGGCCTTCACATATGCGACTCTTGAAAATAGGTTGAAGAGTGTGATCTATTTTTTTGCTTAGATCTGATAATTGCCTTTTCACTGCGTCTGCTGACTTTTGATCTTTAAAAGGCAAAACCACTCGATGAACAGCATTTTCGTTGGTGGATAATTGAGCTTGCACTCCGGTGTTTAGTAAAGTAATAAATAAGAAATTTTACCTTAAATCTAGGAAAAACACTATTTCTGCAAAAAAAAAAAATAAAAATAAAGGATTAAGATACGGAATTTCTCAACGCTGCATAGAATTCGCAGTTTTGGTGGTTTTCCTTTTCCGCATGTTTCGTATCATTTGTGACCATCGCCTTCTATTTCCAGGCTCTATGACAATGGCGCTTGGGTACCGGGCCTCCCAGCTCAGACTTTTTTCTGGATTTTTAATTGCTAGCAGTCTATTTCGTTTCCTAGCCTGCGACATGATAACATTAATACGCATTGAGAAACAGCCAGCAAGCGGCGGCGAGAGGTGAAGCTGCCCTATGTAGAAACTTCCTCCCGGTGTTATGGGAGTACTGTGAGGAACACCAGCGTAATCCTCCCCCTCGTCCTACAAATGTAACCACGCGTGTACAGTAAACACCTGAATATAAGAACATTGATTTCGGGCTTCTGGCTGATCGTGTTTTTATTTAATGGGTGTTTCGTGGAAATCAGCCTGAAAGTGTTATTAAATTGTTCTTAAAATTCTTCAGAAATAGTATACATTATGCATCACTAGAGGTGTAATTAGCATACAATGTATCATCACTTGCACTAAAAAAAAAAATTCAAATTAAAAGTAAATAAATACTATCAATGATATAAGTAAACACGAATTTTCTTAGTTTTTCTAGACCAGCTTTCTTTTTCTGGTATCCTTTTTCTTTTTTAAACATAAAGAACATGTTTATTTTTCAGGCTGGATTTGTTCTTCAGTTTATAAATGGTGTTTAATTGCCCAATTTTTAGCCTGATGTTCTCAATCCACGTGTTCTTGTATGCGGGTGTTTACTGTTAGTATTACTTTTCGTTTCTGTTTTTCTCAAAGAAATAAGAAAACATAAGTATGTAACTTGGTAGAAAGTCATAACGTGTTTAATTCCAAATGCTTTATTTGACTGGGCTACACTGCCGCTCAAATTCTGAAACATCAGGCACGGTAGAAGTAATAGAAAAAACGAGATGGAGGCCAGCACAAGTAGGAAGTCTGAACTTACATGAATTGAATTCCAATGTCGTGCATCGGCTTGAATGTAATTATTTAATATTGATAGCGCTATTCATAAATGATGGAGATTGTTTTGCCAAACAAACGAAACTTCTGGATAACTCCTTGCGTTGAAATCTCAACGTGATCAAATAAGATACAACCCATAGTAAGTTTATGCAAGTCTACACAAGTGGGTGTCTATCAGAAAACAGGTCATGTTTAATCACAAATTTTCTTAAAATCGCAATTGATAATGCCCTTTCACGGCGAAAATACATGTGAAAACTACTGAAACTACTACGTGCTGTCACTAAAGTGGCTCACCAAGAAACATTTTCAACTCCTTTTACAATGCCAGGTATGCTTGAGCTACAGGCTTCTGTAACCGTTATCTTGGTATCCGGAACAATGGCCGTCCTGCAGTCACGACAAATTCCTACACACACAAAAAAATGATAAATTATAATCGAACTGTTCGTAAAGTAAAACTAATTTAACAATACTAATGGCTCAGTCAATTCCAAGCCCGCTCATCCCCCGGGGCATTTGTCTTTTGATTTTGAAAATGTGGAAAATGCCCCACGGTGAGGCAAGCTCACGCATACAAATAATCATTCCCAAATAAATGTAACTTCATTAGAACAACTGGAGCCTGCAACAGCTTCAGTCGCTTTTTAACATCTAAAACTGCAACTCTTTTGCTTCCCGGCGTTCTTCTTTGCTTCATCTCTCGTTTGCACACGGAAACAACAGTGCAAATATTTGTACAGTGTCGGGGCAGAACCATTTACAGTAAACTCTCGCTTTGCGGCACCTCGCTATTACGGACATTCGCTATTACGGACAAAATTCAGATCCCCGACAAAAGAAGTTTGTCTGGAAATGACTCCAAGCATTACGGACTCTCACTACAGTGAAAACCCGATATAACGATAATGCTGAAAAATAACCAAACATATCGTTATATCGGGGTGAAAGGAGTCAAAGAGAAAATGTCGACGGAAACTTTACAGATGCTCGGTTACTGTATTAAATTCAATGTTTTGCTTAAATTGTGACTGTGTACTGTGTACTCATTCTCATCGTTATATCGGGAATATCGTTATATCGAAGATCGTTATATCGGGGTTCTGTCCCATACAGTTTACTGTAACATTTGCAGGGACATAGAATATTCATTGTTATACCGGGAATATCGCTATATCGATGATCGTTATATCGGGGTTCCACTGTATTACGGACACTAAACGACGTCCCGAGGGTGTTCGTTGTAACGAGAGTTGACTGAAAAGATCACCTTGTTTTTGACAATGCTTCATTATCCGGGTTGATCGTCTTTGGAAAAGGCCCCACACTGGGGTAGGGGAATGAGAATGAATAAACGAACGAACGAACGAACGAAAATGAATAAGAATGAGAATGCCTGGGGGGATTTTCGGACTTGGATAGGCCCTTTTACAGTTGCGTGCTTAGATACCAAGCCTTTGGGTGGAAGCGAGGCTCAAGCTGACCTTGTTTTGATACAAACCCTGTTACTTTTGAAATGCAAATCCTTTAATTGTTACGCTAACCAGTTTTTTATCTCTATCGTGTCAAGGTCAACACAAACCTCGCTTTCATACAGAGGCCTGGTTAAATATCACAGAACTGTAAAATGGTCTATTGACAGAGACTAAAACAGTTTTTTAATCCTACCCTCCCTTTCGCTTTTCAAATCACCTGCCCGTCCCCTCGCACCAAAAACGCAACAACGTCCCCTAAATCTATCCATCACTCTTTCCTAAGAGCGGTTTTGCGGTGTAGTGAGTGGCCCTGAGCCCCTGACCAAAATAAATATCTCGGTCCCAGGCCGCATGGTGAGATAAGGAAAGAGGTGTATTAGTTTTTGGCGACAAGGAGTTAACAAAAAAAAAAAAACCACACTGATAAAAAATAAGTTGATTAAACTAGCTCACGCTACAAAATTAAATGGCTGGTTAAATGTGTGCTTCAGTGGTAGTACTAATTTAAATGTGCCAATTTTGTTTTTACTAGTAACTTCTTGTCCTGTTTGTCATAGCGTCCAATTGTAAATTAACAACATTAAAAAGACTTACCAGACCCAACAGGGAGGAATATTCCCGTGCGTCAAAGGATTGCCTTCGAAAGCGCTTTGTTTATACCACGGTCACCCTTTCGTGATTTACCTTCCTTGGCATGCCTCGATAATTCGGATGGAACACAGCACCGTTGCGAGCCTCTTCGCCACCCAATGCCCAAAGAGGAGCGATGGGCTGGGCAGATAGTCATGTCCGAAATATTGGAAGGCAACATGAATGTCGATGCCCGTGCTAAAATGAGATCGACTTCCGATTCAACATCATTCACGCCCACAGCCTGTTTGTGTGCTGAGATGTCTTTCTCACATAAACACAGAGGGACTATAAGAGAAGCTTTTCCTGCAACTCGACTTCGCTTATCTTGGGAGCAGCATCCCCCAACTAATCTTTGAAAGGAGCAATTGATTTCCATTTGGTACGCTCACCTCTTAAAAAAATCGGCGGCCAAACGAAAACACCATTTTAGTTTGCTTTGGAAAATTTATGGCACGACGCTCATTATATGGTTAGAAACTGTGCCTAATCTAGTTTATTTTTTTAGCGCTGGGTATTTTAGAAAGCTACTCCCAATTTAATTTTTCCACTCCCGCACCTGTCTACATTGCAAGCCGTCACAATTTACAAAATAGGATAAAACATTTTTTTACGTCGTTAAAAATTAATGCAGTGAAATTTCCTCTATGCTGTAGTAACATATACCTAATTCATTTAGCAGTCTAGGGTGACGCATGAGTGGTATCGCGGTTAAAAAATGCAAACAGCGGTAATTTTAAATTCTGGATTCAAAACGTTTTCCCGGAAATAAAAAATAGGGGATAAGAAGGAAAGATTCTAACATTATTTGTTTTGTTTTCAATTGAAAACTGTCAGGGTATTTATATCAATGTCCTATGTTGACAATCACTGAGGCAGTATGGTTGGTTTTTTAATTAAGATTCCAAACGCTCGTCATGCTAACACTTAGTGTTTCTTGAATGATTATTTTAATTGCCGTCATCAGCTCATGTTTAGCGAAGGCAAAATACGCAGTATAGTAAATGATTGCAATTGCCCTATCACTCTCTCAAGTGGAAAAGCATTTGCTTCTTTATGTGTCTTTTTTCCAGATTTTTTAAAAGAGTGATAATAAGACTGACAATCCATGACATGAACAAAAGGAGAAGGAAATAAAATTGATTGGGGTTTAACCTCATTCCTCAGACACGCTACGCCTAGTCCTTAGATGGCCCATATATGCGCATACCGCGGAAAGTCTAAACACTCCGTAATTTAGCCTGTACTTAAAGTGTTTTAAATAAAGCTGGTGTAGTAACTTATAAAGCAGTTTTAAGAGACCGTACCAACCAAATTACAAAGCCTAGGCTTTGCCTCATTTTTTTAAAGGGGGGGGGGGGGGGGCGCCAACATTGTGTTTCGTATAAAAGAGAACAAACCAACGCTGTAAAGGAACATGCTAAGATTAATGTGGTCTCAATCCCCACGGAGTGCTTTTATTTCAAGCGCTAAGTCTTCGTTTCCACCCTTTTGAAAGCGGATGAAAATCACATTCACTTCTCCCAAACGGCTGCTCTTAATCTCTTTATTCAGTTATGTCAAGATAACACTCTTAGGCTGAAACTTTTGTTCATTGTCAAAACCTAAAACAAATTCATGTTGACATTCGGAGCTACTTACGTTTCGTTGCTGCCGTGCAAAATACTCCACTACACCTTCAAGGCAAAATTAAAAGATTTTTCCCTCGTTTCCATTTCACTACCCCAAACATTAGAGGATTTTCCCAAGGTGATAAAATAAACCCTATGCACTTTAAAGTCTCCGACAGCCCACCTGTCTCAACATTCACAAATTAATTGTGTTTTTTGTTTTTTCTGCTTTTATTTTACCTATATTAATGTTCCTGCTAACGAAAACAACATTTAAAAGGAAGTTCAAATATTTGTAAAAGTTTTTGGTCCCTATTAATGTCACTTCTTTATCTTTTCTATTTGTTTTCTTTAAGGTCAGAAATGATGATTTTCTACGCGGGCATAACAAACATTTAGACTTACACTATGCCAAAATATGCATAACAGCTAATAGGATTTTACGAAAGCAAACAAACTTTAATAACAAACATAACTTTACTACTCGCAACTCACAAACACTTACTTAGCTTTCGCATTAAAATCACAATCGAAGGTAAACTCGATGAGGAGCTGAATATATTAAAATTTATACTCGAATACCGAAGACTTCACTGTTACATAATCAAACAATTTAGGAAAAAGATTAATAAATGAACTCTGGTAGCTAATTATATCATGACCTCGGTATTCGTCTGGGCAAAGCTAAAAATACTGAAAGGCGAATGAATTTTGGATTGAAAAGGATTAGGAAAAACGCAACATGCAAACACTCCTTTAAACTCGCCATACACTACAGAAAATAACCAAAGCCCTAAACGACAAAGAATTAAATTAATAAAAAATGGCCGGAGATTTGTGAGAACTGCACCATGTAATGAAGTAAGGAAATAAAGGTATTTAGCAAATCGTGATTGGAATGAGTACTTTTGTCTATTGTCAACACCTAAAGGAAATTCATTTTGATATTCGTTGCTACTCATGCTGCGTTGCTTCCGCGTAGTTTTGCTTAAGTTCTTTATTTCCAACTCGTATTCGATAAAACACTTCACTACACCTGAAAGGCAAATCTAGAGAGTTTCCCCTCGTTCTCCTCAACTATAGAGGATTACCCCCAGGTAATAAGATTTTGTGTTGGGTGTCAAACAAGGGACAACAAGCCGGCGGTCATGGCGGCTGCTCTGCGTTTATGTTCCGCCGTTTGCTCCATTGTAGTGTATCTTTTGGTTAGTTTGCTAGTCTGTAAACTGGCCGAATGTCCACAGAAACGATCCAGAGATGAAAGATTATCTAAACTGACGGCAGCAAAGACTGTGAACACAGTAAACATCAAAGCAGTGAAACCACTTGGCGATAAGCAAGTCAGCAAGAAGGCTCGCTCGCAAACAACGGGAAGTGTCAAACTTATCAATGCGATGAAATTATTGAATATGGCACTAGCTGCAAACCTAATTCTCCTGTCTAATGACGTTTCACTAAATCCTGGACCAACACAGCCCTCGCCATCCTTGATGAAAGGTCTTCGCTTATTTCATCTCAACATTTGCAGCCTACGCAATAAAATGGACGAACTCAGACTTTTCTGCGACGAGCACAAACCGCACATCGTGACAATAAACGAGACTTGGCTTGATGACTCGTTCACCGACGCGGAAATAACTCTTCCTGGCTACAATGTTATGCGAAAAGACAGAGACGAAAATTGTGGTGGCGTTGCGGTATACATAGCAGAGCAACTAAATTACAGTCAGCTTGACGAAAGTGCAATCGAAACACAGAACGACAACTTTGAATCAATTTGGTTTGAAGTATGCCAGCCAAAATCGAAGAAGATTTTATGCGGAGCAATCTACAAAACACCAGATGCTGACCCAGCGGCTTTTACTAGCCGGGTCGAAGAAATTCTAAACAACGTTCTGACAAATGATGGTGAAATTGTTCTTATTGGAGACTTCAACCTGAATTATTTGAACCCGACTTCTGCGGCAAAGCATTTTCAGCAAACAACAAAATCTTTTCATCTGAAACAAACAATCACCGAGCCCACTCGAATCACTGAGGAGACTAGAACTTTAATTGACCTATTTCTAACATCAAGACCAGAACTGTACACCTGCGGTGTTATTCCAATCGGCTTCTCTGATCACTGTGCTATTTTCGGAGTCAGAAAACTCCACAACATCAAGCGCCCTCCGCCTAAAATTATTCAGAGCAGAAATTATAAAAATTATGATCCTGCATTCTTTAGCGACGATTTGAATAAGATCCCATGGGATATTCTCGAAATGGAATCAACGTCAAATGAAGCTTGGATTGTTTTCAAAGATCTTTTTTTGACAGTTGCTGACAAACATGCGCCTGTTGCCACGCGAAGAGTTCGCGGGTTTTCAGTTCCATGGCTAACATCAAGTATAAAAGAATTCATGACAGAAAGGGATTACCATCATAAAAAAGCGATCAAAACAAATCAAGAACTGCACTGGAGCAAATACAAGCGCTTACGAAACACCGTTAGCAAGAAAATGAAGAAAGCAAAATCGGATTATTATTCTTCTCGCTTAACAGAAACCCAAGACTCAAAAACAATGTGGGATATCCTGAAAGAAATCATGCCAAATAAGAAAAATGCCGGTGTGCCAAAAACCGGCAGTTTGTCTGCATTAAAGTTCAATCACTACTTAACTTCCATCGCCGAAAAACTGTGTGAACGACTTCAACTAAGCACTTACATAAAGCCACTAACACCAAGAGTAAATAACAAATTTTCTATGGAAGAAGTGAACGAAATGTTTGTCTGTAATGAACTGAAGAGACTTAAATCAAAGAAAGCCACTGGTCTAGATGGAATGTCTGCAAGACTTTTAAAGGATGCAGCTTCTGTGATAGCCAAACCCATTACTTATATTATTAATCTGACTATTTCAACTGGCGAAATTCCACCTGAACTTAAAGAAGCGAAAGTTACGCCTATATTCAAGAACGGTAAAAGAACCGAAGAAAGTAACTATAGGCCTATATCCGTGTTGCCCCTAGTCTCCAAGGTTATGGAGCGTGCAATCCAAGTACAGCTTGTGAAATTTCTTGAAGCAAACGAAGTTCTGTCAGCGTACCAATCTGGATTCCGAAAAGGACATTCTACCGAAACTGCTGTGACTTATCTCACTGATCAGATCTTGGAACACATGGATAATCAACAAATGACTGGCTCCGTCTTCATTGACTTAAAGAAGGCTTTCGACCTAGTTGACCAAAACTGTTTGTTACAGAAGTTAGAGCACTATGGTGTCAGAGGGAAAAGTCTCACATGGTTCCAGAACTACCTAGGATCTCGTACGCAACGAGTACGATTTGGACAGGACTTGTCACCAAGCCTCCCCATTGAGTATGGTGTTCCACAGGGATCCCTGCTGGGACCACTACTTTTCGTTATATACATCAATGACCTGCCAAGCTGTCTCAAAAACACGCACATCAGTATGTATGCTGATGATACAGTCATCTATTGCTCGGGTGCAAACCCAAAGGAGATAAAGAAGGCCCTTCAAGAAGACCTAGAGGGGGTTGTAACTTGGATGGATATAAATCGTCTGATTCTGAACAAAGAGAAAACAAAGGGAATTCTTTTCGGGACGAGACAAAGGCTGGAAGCCGTCGCAAACTTTTACATCACCATAAGTGGTACCAATGTCGAGATGGTCAGTAAATTCACATACTTGGGCGTTACCCTCGATGAGGAACTGAAATGGAAAGTACACGCTGAAGATGTTCACAAGAAAGTATCCAAGCGACTCGGTCTCCTCAGACGAATACGCTCCACTCTTACTTTACAAGCAGCACAAGCGGTATACAAATGCATTATTGAACCAATTTTTAGTTACGCAGACACAGCCTGAGGTGAACTACCCGAGAGCAGTATCACTAGTCTGCAACGATTACAAAATCGAGCCGCGAAAATCGTCACCTGTCAGAAAAGTACAAGGACAGCCCGAAATATTGTAAACTGGCCAGATTTAGAAACAATGCGAAAAATACACAAATGTATTTTAGTATATAAATGTTTACGGAATTTCGTTCCTATATACTTAAAAAAACTATTTTAAGGTAAACAATGATGTACACAATTACAACACTAGGCAGAGGAGAAATATTCACCCAAATAAAACAAATCTTGTTCTTGGGGGGCGAACTTTTAGAAATTCAGGGCGTTTAGCTTTTAACTCACTGCCAAGCAGAACCAAAGAGGCAAGTTCTCTAGCAATTTTTAAACGCCTTCTTAAAGGACATTTTATCTGATTTTTTTTTTCTCCCCTTTTGTAAATTTTAGCAAATTTTACCTAACCTTGTAATCTTATTGTAAATGTTTATATGTAATTTTTATTGAACCCAGGGCCCCTAAGGATACCAGCCTTGCAGCTGACTGGGCTACCCTGGTAAAATAAAGTTGTCTTGTCTTGTCTAGCCCTATGAACTTTACAGTCTCGGGCAGCCCACTTGTCTCAACTTCCACAAACCACTTATGTTATTTCTGTTGTTATTTTACCGATATCGATGTTCCCACAAAATAAAATCTTTGCAACAGTTTTTGATCTCTATTTGTGTCACTTCTTTATCAGTTTTTTTTCCAAAGGTCAGAAATGAAGATTATCTACACGGCCATAACAAACATTTTTACTGATATTGATCCACATTTAGACTTTGTGCCAAAATATGCATAACAGCTAATAGGGTTTTACGAAAGCAAACAGGCTTTAATAACAAACATAACTTTACTGCACGCAACTCACAAACACCCTTAAAACTACTTTGTTAATTAGCTTTCCCATTAGAATCACAATCAAAGGTAAATTTGATGAGAAGCTGAATGTATTAAAATTGATAGGCGAATACCGAAGACTTCACTGTTACTTAGTTAAACAATTTAGGAAAAAAAAGTGAAGTCTAGTAGCTAATCATACCATGACCTCACCGTTCCTTCAGGCAAAGCTTAAAATACTGAAAGGCGAATGAATTCTGGGTCAAAACGGATTTGGAAGCACGCAACATTGAAACACTCCTTTAAACCCACCATACACAGAAAATAACCGAGGCCCTAAAAAATGGTAAGAAATTGAATTTATCAAAACTGGCCGGAGATTTGTGAAAACGGGAGCATGTAATTAGATAATGAAGTGAAGGTATTTAGCACATCGTAATTGGATTGAATCAAAGCTTGTAAATTAAATGATTTAATAGCCCTAAGGTCTAATCAGCCCTGTGAACCAACAATAGCAAGCTGTGTCATAAACAATAATATTAATCCTAAACTTCTTTTTTTCTATGTTAGGCACATGCAAATCCCGAAAGATCTATAGTGGAACACTTTAAATTCCTAAGAACTTGCCCCTTACTTTTTAACAGACTCTTGCATTATGGAAACATTACGAATCATCTCTGCCCCTTTCAAAAGATCGATCAATTACCGCAAATCTTTAACAAATGAGGTACAGAGTGTTAGGGGTTACTCTAACTCTTTAGGGATGGGGCGGTGACAGTAGAGGGAGGACGTGTTGTGTTTATGACATATACTTTTACTAACATATATAAGTTAAAGTGCCCTTAATCCCACTAGGGGTTGAAAATTAAATTGATAAGGCCGTTTATGTCTTTATTGCTTCCACCCTTCCCAACCCCCCCAACCCCCCCCCCCCCCAACCCCCTATCCCCGATTACTAGAGACGTGCTGGTTATCGTTTTTTTTAGTAATTCGTAACTCGATTTGCCCTCACGAAATGAACAGGTCTCTGCAGGTAACTATGTTGGTCATTGCGCCTTTTGGGAGGTTTTAATTCATAGCAAGCAAATACACTGCTCATTCTGAGAAAGATGTCGCGCGAGTCCCAACACTCAGTCGATTTGCTCTTTGCTTTATTTGTTTTCATCTCGGTTTCTCAGGCAAGTGAAGGTATGTCGATACGGTTTTCCTTTATATAGTCATAAAATAGCTGAAAGGGAATTACTGACGTGAAATATCTATTTTATACTGATGACATGGTGGGTCAGAAGTAAAATAAAGAGGAAGAGAAAGGAGGGAGGGGCACACTTAGAAGAAATAGAACAATTTACCGTGCGTATTTAGAGTGTGTATCATAATTCTTGAACAACTGCAAATAAGAATATCTAGTATTTCAATGCGTCTTTATTTATTTCGTAACAGCTCTTGGTTTCAAGGCCGGAAAGGAAAACATCACTACTACCACACCAGGTCTGTTCGCATGCAAGAAGATCTCCTTTCAGTATCATTTCTATGGTGGACAGCAGGTAAAGGTCTTTACCTCAGTTGGCCATATGGAGAGGAGCCAAAATCCTCGTAATGGTGGCGCGATCTGGGTTGACGATGTTACTGAAAGTGGATTCACAGCTTGTGTTGTGGAGTTTGGAGACAGCTCAAACGGTACTAAGGAAGTGGACTGGATTGCTGTTCAGACCGCACCGTCTGGATCGCAAATAGGCACCAAATCGCTGAGCTCTTGGACAACTGGGAGGGAATGTCAGAGGATCGATTTTCAACAGGTTGGATTGTGTTAATCAGCGATTCATAGGCTCTAAAGGAATCGTAGCGAGTAATATAAGGATATCAAATGTCTGAGCTAGAACAAGAGTCCTGTCCTTGCCAAAGCATGCTTTCGAAAACAAGGATACTTGACCTTCCATTAAACTCGCAGTATGCAATGTTCGATAATCTTATACAACCTGCTAAAGCTGTGAAAATCCTTACGAATTTTCTATTAAAGAGATAAGCTTTTCAACTTCTGGATCTTAAACATCTTGACGTTCCTTTTCTAACCTATGTTTACTCCATAGTCTCACAGAATCCCCTTTAATTTATGAATGTATTTACTCAATTTACAATGTCTTATTATAATTATCATTATTTTTATCATCGTTATTATTATTACTATCATCGTTTGTCGTGATGTTCCCTATAAATGTTTAAATGTGATGTTATTAGTTTCTCTTTTAGTCTGTCGGCAAGGCCTTAAAAGTGTAATGGATCCTCTTATGTTTCAGCGTTTTTCATCTCCTCCAACTATTTTCGTGACTCTCACTCATGGTGTCACCAACCGAACTCAGGATGCCATGGCCTTGTGGGTCGAGGACTTGAAAGTAGACAACTTTAAGATTTGCATGAGAGAAGCCAAGATCTTCGATGGTCCACACAAGAACCTAAAAATAGTGGGTATTTAAATATTTTTGTAAGGGCTGTCCATGGAAGATTTATTGGCAGTATACAATATTTCTCGGTAAAGAGTTTTTTTTTTCCTCTTTATCTTCTAACTATTTTTTTTAAGAGAAAAATAAATAAAGCAAACGATAAATTAATAAAGTAAATTAGAAATGAATATCCCCTATACTTACTATAAACATTGAGGCTGCCTCCTGGCTGAGACAAACTCATAATGAGTATAGTAGTTTTGTAACTAAAAACAAAGCTCAAAATTCTAAGGTTGTAAAAGAAACTCTTAAACTTCCTACTTGATTCACAGGATTGGATGGCTTTTAGTAATATCAGCGTAGACAACTTTACCCTTATCAAGAGTTTGGTATTTTCCGATACAACACTGCCTTCTCCGCAGCATAATTACGCCATTTGTAAGTCATATTTATCCAGATCGTTTTCTCATTATTGGATCTAAGAGTGTACTGCTTTACCCTAAGCACTCTGCTTAGGGTAAAGTGTCCTCGCTTTGCATCACTTTTCATCTTAATTCCTCTCCCTTAGTCTTTTTTTTTTCCTTAACAGCTATCACACACTCAGTCGCCCTGAAAAATTTTGTCCTCGAAGCAGTTCTACCGTGCATACTTGTTACCATAAGTATAGATATCATTATTTTATTAGTATTATAATCATCATTACTTTTAGTTTATTTAATTTTCTATTTTTATTTTTAATTCAGACATTAAACTTCACAGAGCCTTTCTATGCTCCCCCAGTCGTTTTGGTAACTGCAAAACGAAGTACTAAGATTAACAATTCTCTTCAGTCCGGATCCCATTGCAATGCTGTCACCACCTGGGTCGAGGTAAGTTATGTGTTCTATTATTAATGTAGCTCATCGATTAAAAGGAAAAAGATTTCCCTTCTTTTTCTTTGTATTTAGTACGCATCTAAAGTTGAAGCTCAGATTTGTGTCAAAACGTTCAATCGCGATTCCAACAATAAGGACATCATCACCGTCGACTACATGGTGACTGGAGGTGAGCAGAAAGTTTCATGGTTATCTTCATGCCAATTTCAGAAAGACTAATGTTTTTGCAAAATGAGATATTTGTCCAAATTTTTAGCCACTGCACGTCAGTCAAATTATAATTCCGTGGAGCGTGGCTATAATTCTTAACTTAAGGCTAACATCATATTTTCGGATCATTTTTTCCTTCCGACTTGATACCTAATGGTAAAGACTGATAGCTGTCAGGATGCTGATTACAAAACACAGTCAGCTACGCACAGGGCCAAGGTAAATTCATCGACATAGTTAAAATCATCTTCAAAACACTCAAGTGATACCCTGAATACAATTGTTTGAAAACTTTTTCTAAAGCAGTTACTCTATTTTAGCAATTGAAAAAAGGGAGGTAGGAGTTGCAAATAGATTTTCTATAACGGTACGGTCATTAACTCGCCTGACATTCTTTCACGTCTTTTTTTTTTTTTCCGCAGACTTGGACCCCTGTATTGACGTCGTTTGCCATTATCACTGTTTGTGCAAAGCTTTCGATCCTCATGATGCCAGATGCGTCTCTGTGGAGAGTTGTCCATCATATCAAGAACCTGTCTGCTCATCAAACGGTTCAACATACGACAATGAATGTTTTTTTCAGCAGGAAATGTGTATTCTTCGACTTAACTACACTGTACAGCACCCTGGTAGCTGTGAAGGTTAGTTGCATTGAGTAAAATACTTGCTTCCTATGACTTTCTTTATCGGAAAATCCGTCTCCAAACACCTGCAGAAAAAATAAGAGGGATAGTGTCGGTGTTATTGTCAGTGTCGGTGCTAATGGCAGCATCAGTGTTTAAAGCAGATATTGCTGCTGGTCTGTCATGGTTGTCATGCTGCTGGTTGTCATTTCGACTAGAGCGTTAGTGTCGGAAATCGTGGCCGATTTTCGTTTTGGTGTCTGTGGCGCAGAAGCAGTTTTAGCCCCAGTAGAAGTGACGCTATCAGTCTTCTTATCAACGCTTTCTGTTATAGGGGCACTTTCGGAAACAATAGCCTCATCTCGTGGTTTCACTTAGTGATAGAAATGGTTGGGAGTTCGACAATAGCTTTAAATTAGACAACAGTGAATTCAGATTAAGTCAATTATTTTTAAATTTATTTTTCCTAGGATTTCCTTTTCAGAGAGGCCGTGAACACATGCCGCACATCCCATACCTTGGGTATTCCCATTGTGAAGTCATTCGCCTAAGGCCATTTGTGTTTTATCCTGACAAGGCCCTCGGAGTTCAGGTTACGGTTAATCATATTGACACTAGTGACAAATCTTATGTACATGATGCCGCAGTGTCGTGGGTTGAAAAGGTCAACTACGATAGATTCACTGCATGTGTGATGGCGGCCGGTTACAACGAAAGACACGCAAATGCTAATGTTACAGTCGGTTGGATGGTTTACCAAGGGGCACCAGTGGGTGGAGTTGCTGATGAAGTGCGGTTATCACAATGGTGGACTGGAACGACTTGTACATCTGTCAGTTTTCCCTCGGTCAGTAAAATAAACTGTCTATTTATAAATGTTCTAAAAACAAAGACAGGTTTCTCCGCAAAACCGGAGCCGTGCTCAGCCTGTAGTTACGACCTTGCATGATTCATTCATGATGAGATGAAGTCGTTTAATTGCAGTGTTTCAGAAATCGCAAATGTTTTCACACACAAATGGTACTAACTACATCAGCATCGATGGAAGCACATCATAAATCAATCGTAACGGCTACCGCTGGTAACACAAAACGTTAGAGCTAATGTGCTCTATCTTGTGACAGGGAAAATTTTCTGGGACGCCATCAGTATTTGTGACAGCTGCCCATCATCATGCTGGACTGAAACGTGACGCTGCAAGTGTTTGGATTGAAGATGTCACACAATCTTCATTCAAAGTCTGCTTAAGGGAACTTCAGAATTATGCGGGATCTCACGAAGATGTCTACGTTGTAAGAATTACACTTTCCTGTTACATGCGCTTTACATCTCTACAGAAGTGCATCTCTGTTTTTGTTTTCTTTTCGTAGTATAGTTACACTGCCAGTTTGCTTCTTTGTCTTTGTTTTTATCGAGTGGCTGTATTTTTCAAAGACAAGTTACAGGTCGATGAGGCGCACTTCAATAGATCAGCACAAAACTTACGGAAAAGAAAAAAGGAGGAAGGAGAATCATAAAAATAAAGAGACAATAACGTTTTTTTATGTATTCAGACCGTTTATTAATGACGATTTTTTTGTAATTTTCATATTTCAGAAATGGTTGGCATTCTCATCTCTCTACAAACCTCTATTCTCTGAACACAGTTCAGTTTATTTTGCTAATTCACAGTCGCCACCTGCTGGTCACAACAGAGCTTATTGCAAGGTACAGCTGAACCTAAAAGAGCTTATTCAATTCTTATACGTCAACTTTTCCCGTAAAAAATGCCTTTCCATTCTCTCCTTCAAAAACACGTTTCAGAATGGGTGTTGTTTTTGTCCTTTGGTTTGAACTGAATCGTAATGACGAACATCTTTCTTCACTAGGTCACAACATGGAATCGTTCTGCCGATAGTCGGAAAAAATAAACAAACAAACATATAAAGAAATAAACAGACCGGCAAACAAATGAAACAAGACGAAGGTCGGGGATTTTAATAAAACTAAAACATCGCTTCGATGGAATGAATTGTCTGTTCGCGCCCAGTTATTCGAAGACCGATTAGCTAAACCGAAAGATAAATTATCTTTTGGTTTTCTTTATTCATTTGTTCAAATTAAAGCTTTTGTTGTTGTTGTTTTTTTTTTATTTCTTTAAGAGTATCATGTGTTTTCCTAACCCAGCCTTGAACAACCCGGCCTTGATCAATTTGTGCTAGGTTATATGTTACGTTTGCTATCTTTGAACATGATTTAACTTAATTTTCAAGTGCATTCGATCTGCTCTTTACACAGGATGTCTCCTTTTCTCAGAAGTTCAATAACATCCCTAATGTGTTTGTCTCTGCAAATCATTCAACCAGTGGTGGTAATCTGCAACCGATACATAATGGGATAACTGCTTGGGTTGAGGTAGGGTCATATATTTTGTCTACTTCTCAATATCACCAAGTTTCTATATTATTTTCATTATGTTTTTCTATTTTTCGCCTTTTTTGCCTAGGGAAATCTGCAATCTGAGTTTTAAGCTATTGCAAAAGCTAATGATATTTTCTTCTGAGTTTGCTGTTCATTCCACTCGTTGGGTTTTGTTTATTTCGCTAAAATTTTTTTTGTCATTGTTTTTTCATGACGTTTCATCAAATGATTACTGAGCTTTAACATAAGTATTTACTTCTTCTGTATTTTATTCCTTCCAAATTTAATTGAGTTTAATTCGTTTAGCTACTGTTATCCTTTTTTTTTAGTAAGTCAATGAGACAGGATTCAGAGTTTGTCTAAAAGAGTTTTACGAGGCAAAATTTGACCCCCTTTCAGTGACATATACCGTTTTGTCAGGTGAGAATATGGTTAGACATTCAAGTGCCGAGGGATGTTTGATCGCATCAAGGGATCTGTTATCTAACATAAATTAAGTGGCTAAATTTTTGGGCCCGTTTTCCTTTCCTTTGCTCTTTTTTGTCTCTGTTTCGTTTTGTTTGTTTGTTTGCTCGTTTTTTTTTTAATTTGTTTGTCTGTTTTCTTTTTTTTCTTTGCGTTATTATTAAACATAAAAGCTCGCACTACCACTATAGGCAAACCTCTTTACGTATGTAAATTTTGTCGCTTATTCTGTCCTTTACCCAGACATATGCCAACCAGGGTGGGGTTACTTCGATGGATACTGCTACTTTACAAGCCCCGCATGCGTGCCATGGCTTGCTGCTGAGTCTAACTGCTCAGCAATGGGTTCACAGTTGGTGACTATACACAACCAAGAAGAAAATGTGTACGTTCAGCATCGACATAACGGCGAAAGAGCCTGGATTGGACTCAATGATCGCAGTGTGGAAGGATCATTTGTTTGGACAAACAAAGAAATTAGCAAATTTAGATTCTGGGCGCATCAACAACCAAATGACTGGAACAACGAGGACTGTGTACACACTCTTGGTGCGAAGCATGGTTACGTTTGGAATGATGTGCCTTGCGATAATTGTTTCAATTTTACTTGTTTTACAGGTACTTCAAGTGATGCCAGTAGATTTTTAGGTGGTAATAACCAAACCATTATTTTTTTTTTCTCTAGAGGAACCCTAAATAAAAAAAATAAATAAATAAAAAAAAAAATACCCAAAAAGGCTCAACATCGTGGATTACAAATGCTTAGACATTGTGAAAGCACCACAATTTACAATATTTTGGTTTGTATTACTGTGTTCCTGAGTATAATCAAACGTACTAAAGATTTTACCAAAAATATTTTTTGGAATGTTGTCCAATTCATACTAAGAATAGGTTTTTCCTTCCCTACAATATTTTTTTGCCTGCATCAAAATAAGAGAATGAGATTTTTTATCGCTTTTGTTTTAGACTTTGACGAGTGTAAGACAAGCACCCATAGCTGTGACGATAATGCGGCATGTAAAAATACCGTGGGTTCGTATACTTGTAGTTGTAAGTCTGGGTATTCTGGAGATGGAAAAACTTGCAATGGTAAGATGATCTGATCTTTGTGCAATACAATCCACACACCAAGAGTAATGTAACCCACATTTTTTTAAAAGACAAGGAATTTTCCATGTTTAGCCTTAGAATCTCTTTACGGTGGTCAATTCATGTTATCAAGTTAGTTGATAAACCAAATTGTTTTGAAGAGGGATTTGCTTTACAAGGATTCTTAGCTCTGAGAAAAGTCATAACTGGACACAGGTAAAATTAGGTTTTTGACATGGCCAATCGGCTGCCCACATGTAATTCGTCTCTCACGCCACTCGTTAATAAAGTCGAATTTTCCTTTTCGGTAAAGGCCAATATGGTGCACGTGTGTATGCAACAAACAAATGAAGTTATTGTCGCTTTTAGATATGGAATTTTTCTTTTTTTGCGTTCAAGTCGATATCTCTCTTATTCGTTGCACTCACTCGTGAGATATTGAGGTAAACACGGGAGGAAAATTCCATATTTTATCGTTTTGTCAGCCCTCGGAAATTTCTAAATGAATTTTATTGAGGATTTTCATACTTTCCTATTAGATATAGACGAGTGTTCTTCCAATTATTACAACTGTGACGTCAACGCCGTTTGTAATAATATCATTGGGTCCTACACATGTAAATGCAAGGCCGGGTATTTAGGAAATGGGAAAACGTGCACTGGTGAATAATCGTTATAAGCGTCTAGGAAAATGCACCCAAAAGTCATGCATTTAAAATTTCCAACCAGCATTAGGGAAACCAGTTGGCTATTTTTATGGTCGAAGAGTTCAATCAGACTTTGAGCTTCTCCAAATCCGCTTATTCTTCTCTTTTACCCGGATAATTCTCCTGCAAAAATCAATAGACAGTGCGATTTTGATACACAGTAAGTCGATTGCATTATTTTCACGGTATAATTACAGGTTCACACACTCAGGGAATGAATAATGGGGATTTACTTGCACGAGTTCACTAGGAATGGACGAGAGATTTCAATACCGCTCGAGACTTTGCCAAGTCCGGTATTGAATATTTCGAGTTCATTGTTTGTGAACGCGTACAGGTAAATGCCGATAATTCACGAGCAATGAGTGCGTTAATATTTTTATTAATTAACCTGAATACACCGAATTTATACTGTTGAAAACACGCTAAAACACATCAACTAGCCTGACTAAAAAAATTTGACATTCGCAACCATACCTCTCAAACACATATTCCCCAAGCAGTTGCTTTCTTGGTGTTTTTAGGAATTGCATCATCAATTAGAGAATCAATGTCTGCATCTGAGAAATCGTCAAACTTTAAGTCAGCCAAAGCCATGGTGTAATGACAATATTGCGTTGAATTTACACCACGGCTATTACAGTACAATAATGACGACAAGGAAGTTGTTTCATCACAACCCAGTATCACACGGCACAAATCAGCCAATCAGAAAATTGGAATTCGTACAATGTATGAAAGTTGAATAATAAATTGGATTAGTATAAACCACACAAATGAATATATAGTACTTTTCGCGCTCGCTGATTAACTAGCTCGAAGAAGAATAGCAAATCAAATCAAAATCTTAATCAGTAACTTTGTTTCGTGATTACCTTTTTATGCCTCCTTTCCCCTCTCTAGTCCCATTCATAAGAAGCTGAATAGACAAAATGGTGCGTCAAGGATTTAGTTTCCGACCATTTTTCAGTACATTGAAAGAAATAAACTTTTTTGAGGCAGCTTTGTAGTATTAACTAAAACAATTACTCACCTCAGTGCCAGTGAAGGTGGTGGTGAATCACCTCTATTCACCTTTACCTTAGTAAATAATTGTTAATTATTCTTCTGAAATTGTTAGGTTTTTTGCTTCTTTGCCTTCTGTTTCCTTGAGAATATTAATTTGATTACTTGTCTGTTTTTGTCTCTCAGATGTCGACGAGTGTACCAATGGTGCTAATAACTGCCATAGTTTTGCTTTATGTACTAACACCATTGGATCCTACACGTGTTCGTGTAACCAAGCGTCTACTGGAGACGGAAAGACTTGTAATCTGGTATCAGGTAAGATGAAGGGGCGGATTTCCTGGCCCTTTGCGCCCCAACTCGTTTTCATGTAGAGATACTGCATCAGAACAACAACAAGGAAAATGTTATATGACAAACCATGAAAAAAACTTGCAAGTCCATTTGGTCAGAGTTTTATACGGAAAAAAGCCTCATTCAGCATGTGTGGAGTTTCACTATAGCTGCAAATTCTTGTCTAGCATAGCCGCAAAGTTTCAAACCTTTCAACATTGGTTTTCCGCTCAATCCCGATCGATATAGACCTTTTGGAGCAGAAAATGCAAATTATATATGCTAAACAATGATCTTTTCTAAAAACAAGGAGAATATAGCTCTTTCAAGGGGCAGATACTTTATTCCCAAACACGACTCGAATTAAGGCTGAAAACAAAACGAACTTTCTGGCAAAATACGGCAAAAAGCCTCATTCGGCATGATCCACATAAGGAAATCTTTTATGATAACAAAACGCGTGCGCAAGTACTTCCCATTTCCCGAGGAGCTACTATGGTGAAAAATCCTTATATACCGCACGGTCGTGCATCCATAGCACGACGTGGATAGTTTCACCTTAGCAGCAAATTCTCGTGGAGTTTAGTCGCAAAGTTTCAAATCTTTCAACATTGTTTTTCCGCTCCATCCCGATCGATATAGACATTTTGGAGCAGAAAATGCAAATTATATATGTTAAAAAAGGTTCTTTTCTAAAAACAATGAGAATTTAGCTCTTTCAAGGGGCAGAATGAGCTTTGGGGTTAACGATACTTTATTCCCAAACGCGAAGCGAATTAAGGCTGAAAACAAAACGAGCTTTCTGACTTCAACTGAGACTTTACGACGTTGGTGACTCCTCTTCAGAACGGTAAATATTATTTCAAAGTATTGTTCAATAGAAGATTTTGTTTTAATATCGTAATTTTTTTTTCAAATCATGACTAAAACTCTCTTTCTGAGTAGGCTAAAAAAGTCGGTTTTAAAAGAGATCTAAACACGGGGTTGTGTGAAACCAATCAGAAAAATAGATATAGGTCTGACCTACAAATCAAATTTAGCCTTTCCTTCATTTGTGAAACAATGAACTATCTAGTAGCTTGAATTTAATTTCCTTTTTCAGAAGGTCAGCTATTTTTGACCAAACAATAAAGATTGAATGTAAGCGTAAAAAGAATTGGAATCGTTGCAGTAAAATTGTCTGATAGAATCTTTGTTTGAGCTTTGTTATGCTAAATTTGTTGGCCTGAGCGGCGAGCTGGGCTTCCCATTCCTTAATTGATTGCTCTCTGTCCTTCCTTAGAATGTCAAAACTACCAAAGTCTGACGGATGGCACCAGGCGGGTGACCTACAGGAATGATCATAATTATTGTGACATGGGACTCTCAGGCTGGCATCGTTTTCAAGGAGCAGCAGGAACTAGAATGGCCACGTCATGTCCAAGTATCAACATATGTGGTACTGATGCAACCGGTTGGTTATCTGGTGGCCATCCCTCAGTGGCAGATGGTCAGGTAAGCAGAAAGGTCTGCTTCCACTGGAGTTCAAACTGCTGTTTATGGTCAAACTACATCAAAGTGAGAAACTGTGGCCCTTTTTACGTTTACCAGATATCTGGTACACCTGGTTGTCATGCGCGTTACTGTAGCACTTCTTAATTTTCAAGGTATTCAGAAATCGATACCACAGATGTTGCATAGAAAACCAAAATCAGCGAGTTGAAGATAAACTTTATCAATTTACTCCCGACTCTACTTTGACACAAAAAAAAAAATAAATTGTTTTTAGAGATAAACGTATGTATTTTTTTTTCGGTTCGTTATCAGCGGGACTGGGGACAGGGAGAGAAGGCACGACACGGCAATCACGAAACAAAGTTTCATGTTGAAGGGAAGCAAAGCCTAAAATTGAACCATTTTGTTATGCAGCTCGTAACTTAAATATCAATGTTTGAAGGTTTTTTTTTTGTCTTTTCGGCTCAACTTCGCCTCGGAAAAATTGTTTCATACCGTGTTTTGACCCAGTAGCATAGAGGCTCAGAAAAATTGTTCTCAGCGTTTGATATCACGTAACTGGTGGGGAAGAAAGATAGAAACCTTACACACTCTTGCTTAGAAACTTGCGTGTGGCACGGTTTGTCAAAGTTGTGTGGTTTCTCAGTTATGGGGATTAAATACGAAAACGGAATAATAAAGCATGTTTGTTACAGAAAATGTTTGGTCTCAGCCAGGGCTTGGAAGTCATAAATTGATCGGTAAATATGTTTGTGCTTTTTATCTATTGTTTGCATAAACGGTTTTATATGGTCGTCCACGTTCTATTACTTTTCCCCAGTTATCATGTTTTAAATAATCCATAGTTTCATATATGGAAGATATTCATAATCTTATCAGCTCAGTAGTAGGCGAGCAAACACAGTGTGAGCTTGTTCTAGGTCAGTGTCAATTTCATTTTCAGAAAGAGCTGGTGTTTTTAGGCTTTCTTTAACATTAACCATATGGATATTCACGTGGCTTCCCACGAAATAGCACGGAAGGAATAAAGGGATACTTTCTACTTGCCTAATTTAGTTCCTAGCCATCAGTAATCGTTTTGTACAGTATATGTAGGTACAAATTCTAAGAGTAAAGTTGAAACGCAGATTAAGCAACCACTAGCCTAAATCCTCAAAATAAAAAGGCTGGCAAGAAAATGTCTCAGGCAAATTTCACCGCCACGAAAGACCTACGCGTCTGCTATCAACTTATCGAACGACATTGTTACAAACGTAACCTCAAGTCCGAAATGCTTCGAATATCCGCGAAGAGGATATTCGAAGCATATTATCCCAGGCTCTCACCTGAAAAGCGCCGCCGTGAACAAGCGAAAAACGAGTTTCTATCATACAAACATTCGATTAACCTTAGTGTCAGTTATCAGGGACTCAAATTCGCCAATGAAGTATATACAATTCTCCAATAACTCTTTACTGTGTTGCAGGAATGTTTGTATTTTGTGTTTCAGCATGCATCAGAGTGTGAAGAAATAGCGTTGCCTTTTTGCCAGTCTTTTCTTTCTGAGTGCCCTTCAACTCTGGACAACTTGAAATAACAAGAAGCGAACGAAAATAAATACCAAGACTTTATCTTATTCCTTTAAAGCTACCTAGAAATAGATGATAATAAAATAAAGATTTTACGCTTCAGTTCCCCATTAAGAGTTATGCCCCTATTTATTCAAATTTCAAAATCTTCATCGAAAAACCACAAGGGCCTCCTTGGCTCTTACAATCTAGTTTTTATCCATAGCTTAGGGTAGAGGGCTGGGATTTTGGGTGATCACATGGTTTTCAGGTGGATCAACCGTCGCCAACACCAATGGAAAGCCGAATAAGGGAATAGGGGAGGAGGTGAGGGGGTGGGGGGGGTCATAAGAATATGCAACACCCCCCCCCCCCACCGCCCTCCCCTATTTTGCAGCTATGAATAATGGTAACAAAACATTAAGAAATGAGAAGTTTGTCATAAATGTGGCTCACATGAATAGCTGGGTTAGATACTGCTTTGTGGAATGTCGAACTCAGCCAGGTTTGATTACGCAGGTCGGTGCTGTTGAGGAGTTTTCATTACGTTTATGACCAAAACAATATCCCTGCACACTGTTAAAATTCGCGTATCATAAGAGGAGATACTGTAACAGTTGGAAAGATACATTTTTTCTGTGAGTAGACATTTCATGTAATTCACACATTTCGTATGCGCACATGGAAAACGACAATGAAGACATTAATATTTAGCCTATTCCCCTTAAATAATGAGTTGCGAGCCCTTGGGGACTGTTCCGACATTTCATTCAAAAACCTCGCTGTTTACGTCGCGAATTTTCCTTTGGATTCAGTGCATGGAATTCGCACCTTTCTGGCAAAAGGTCGACGAGTGCACCCTGGTTAAGGGGGTGGAGCATTTTTTCCAGAGATTTTTCTGTTCAGATAAGCCCTTTATGATTGGTTTCTTGTCCTACCTTTACTAAAAACAAGGTAGATAAAGGAATTGTAATTTGATTATCATCATTGGTGCATACTTTTCTTTCTCTGAGAATTGCTACAAGTTAGCACTGTTGCTGCTTTTGTTAGTATTTTAACATGTCAAATTAAAACCACGAGAATATAAAACGTATTGATTGCTCATTTATTAACAATGAAAGGCGTTCATCAATATTATTTCAAATTTCTTCCTGTCTTGGATGCTAGCTAAACCTTCTTAACACAACTGTATCCAGTGATCTTTTATTCGACAAGGAGGAGACCTTAAATCATGAATACGTGAGATTTTCTTTTATTACTTTTCGGATCAATACAAAGCTGTCAGAGCCTTCTGAAGCTGATTATCTATATCTGCTCTAAGATTTTCTTAACGAATTTAATTTAAGATATGCATAGATCTAAGCTAAGGAACAACACTATGGTGACGACTCAGACCTCAGAGATTTCAAGGCCACTTTCATGGTTATTGCGAGGCTAGACATCGATTTTCCTTGGCAATATCACGCTGATGATTTTATTTACTTGTAAAGCTCGTTTAATGCCTCTTAATTCATCTGCAGTTAGGGTGGCACCAGTGATCCTTCTTTTGAAGCGAGATCTAATCTGCATGAATAAGTTGGTATCAAAACGATCTCAAGAATTGTACAACTCCATGTGCTTCACACATATAAAACAATGGAATTTAATTCCTTATTTCAAAGCGGAAGCCCTGCCAGATAAAAATCTGAGAAAAAAATCTAAAGCTTACAAAGAGACTTCAAAATAATCTTGAACAACATACCTCTGAGTTTTTCACGCAGTGAAGGAGAAATATTAAGAAGCCCTGTGAGATCACAATGGGGGAAATCACATTAACGCCTTTAGTAGATTCAAAGCGCTTTCATTCACTGAGCCCCCAACCCTAAACCTCTCAGTATTAAATGTTGCTGGGCGGCAAAATGTCCGAACCTTTACTGTTATTAATCACAAGTTCTCTACTCTGTCTCTGTATTACACAAAGTTTACCACCTAGTAAACTTTAAAAGAAGGGGTAGTACAACTCCTTGCCCTCACGCGGTACTTTTCACACAATTCAGGAATATCAAGAGGAATATAATTAGATCAAGAAAACTTTTATCCTCTCAGGTATTCGATTGTGAAGCCGTTAGTGTTTTCTTGTCATGTCCTAAATCGACTCCGTTTCAATAAGCAAAACTTTGACCACTGGTAAAAAATAACTAAATGTTTTGTTATATTGAGGTTTCCTTTTACCCCGGAAAACTGACTTTCTCTTTTTCACATAACTGTAAAGAGGGTCGTTGTTGTTATGGACAAATCTTACAATCATGATCTGTTTTTCCCTTTTTTCCTTTTTCAAACCTTTAATTCCCATGAGTGACTAGGACAGAATTTCTCCTTACAATATCAATACAAATCAAGAAGACAAGTGATGAGAACCAAGAAAAGTATCAATTAGGGGATTATAAGCTGATCCAATACCAAATTCTCACAAGTAAAATCAGAAGAATTGCATAGCAGACAGTGAGGAGAATTACTAATAATATCTTGGAAGTTAAAGGGTTGAAACCGTTTACTAAATAATGTTGTAACTGTTATAAGTTCATCAGCCACGTAGGGTGAGTTTTTTTCAAGTATGTATTAATGGGATAATGTGAAAGTTATTTTTGTGTCAGGAGAGACGAATTCATAATAGATATTTGGGCCGGGTGAACTTGTACCCTGAGATTAGATGCGCTCTGAGCACTGACTTTTACCTTTGTCAAGATTCATACTTAAAACAGAAATATCTCAGTCAGAGTTAAATCCACCAATCGCTCTTTTACGTTGGTTCCGTATGAGCACGGACTTCATTCACTAAAAGCTGTGTTCAGTTTACCTGAGTGGAGTTGAAAATTGTGAAAATGTAGGCAAACGCTTTGTGCATGGGCGACAGAAGACCAAATAGCCACGTGATCCCTAGCAAAGGAACCATCAACACGCATGTCCTGACACCAAGTCTATAGAATCACGGAAAAATAATAAAATCAAGATAATCT
The DNA here is from genome assembly GCF_964200805.1 of Pocillopora damicornis. NCBI lineage: Eukaryota > Metazoa > Cnidaria > Anthozoa > Scleractinia > Pocilloporidae > Pocillopora > Pocillopora damicornis. The sequence continues at coordinate 4,929,364 of NC_142670.1, forward strand.
CCTTTTATTATTGTTGTGAGTTGGCATTATTTGTATAAGACAGCAAAGTAAGTGGATAATGACTTATATGGATCTACCACTTGCACCATTAAAATACTTACCTCATTTGTTCACTGATTTTGTCTTTTGCATGCTGCATGTTTTTCATCTCCTTGATAACTCGTACTAGTATCAGCGTGTTTAACTGGAAGCAAAACAAAACAGAATGAAACAAAAACAATTTAACTATACAAAGGAAAGAGAAGTTTGCACTTGAGCTAAGTTCTCCTATCGGCCTTATTGGATGTTCTTTAAAAGTTTAACCCTTCCCCCCTCATCATTCCATTCGCCAAACAACACAAAACAACAACCCGGGAGAGACTCGAATCAGGACCCAACCTGAAAATCTTGCGTGGTAACCGCTGATGGCATCTCCCGAAATAAAGGCCACCTCAAGCAAAATGTGTATTTCGTACATATTTTATATTTCGTTGAAAACTATTGAACAGAGTCAACGAGGTTAAAAAAAAGCGGCAAGCGAAAGAAATGCTCACGATGTAATGATAACTAAAGGCAAAGTGTGAAAGAGGGAAACGAAAAAAATATAAGAATTCAATTTACCAACTCGATCAGTACAACGAATACAACAAATATCCAGATCATGCCATTAGAGGATGACATCCAGCATCTGAATAAAAATCAAGTATCCGAAACTTTTAATACATTATCAGTTAATTAATTATTTTTTGCGAATGCATGTACGCAGTACCCTCCATGTCAGGTTTGATGACAAGTAATACAAAAGAACAAAGAAATAACAAAACAACAAAAACAACAACAACAACAGCATCAAACCAATCAATTAAACCAAAAAACAATAACAATAACAAAAACAACAGACAAAAACGAACCAACAAAGCCAAGAAAAATACAACATTAAATGAGGATTCGCGAAAGGGAAATCACACGAGAAAAAAATCGTTTTCTTCTTACAAATTTGCACTGATATAGCTTTTAATCCCCGTTCCGGTTCCTGCTGCAATGCCCAACGACATGGAAACAACGACGGCGGGTAGACCTGTGGATTCGAAATTCGAAATGACAACAGAGTCAAATGATAATGATGTCTAAGACGATGATCCTGTTCGCAATGTTCATGGTAAGTCATGTTTTACTTTTCCAAAGATTATCAAAGAGAGAATGGGTTTTTAATTCATAGTTACCCCATGAAAATCCATGTGAAACCTTCATCTTATCGTCGATGTTGTAAACTTTTACAACAAACAGGTAGAGATAAACTCCCTCGATCAACATCCAGCAGAAAGCGGCCATTAGGAAATATTGCACAAAAGCTGCTACTGTAACACAGGCAGACTGCACAGGAATGAAAACATTGAGTTAAGATTTGCATCAATGTCATTAAGATTTAACAAAGAAGATTCTTCTCTTCTCGTTTGATACAATATCTCACCTTGTTCTCGACAGCACCACTTCCAGTTAGGAAGATAATTTGACCTGCACCAAATGAAGCGACTAGACTCACTCGAATCTGAGATAAAGGTCCACTCATGTCTCTGATCAAAAATAAACAACAGATTTTATTCTAAATCAGTTCCATCCTCGTTTATACAAAGCCTGGTTATATTTTTTATTCGACTTGGCTGCTTAAAGGAATCTAAACTTCACACATTTAAACTGATATAATTTCTTGTTGGTCTATATTCTGAGCTTGCTTTGGAATTCTTGGGTGGAACTATATCATGTACTTACGTAAGAACAGCATAACTGATGATCGTTAAAGAGATTCTAACCAGAGAGAAAGACAAGCCCACATATGTAAGAATTTCCAGCGCTTTTTCGTCAGTCTTAAGAATGAATAGAAAAACGGCGATTCAATATTAGTAACGGAAGAGGGCTACACACCATCTACCTGGATTGTGGACATGTAGGAAAAAGTGCCACGTCAATGCTGTCTAGTCTTAGTTCCTTCTGAAATCAATGCATGTGTTAGCAATATTCCTACCTTAGTTAAAACGTTACTGCTGGTTCCTCTGTCAAACTGCATAAGAACTGCAAAGTGAGTCAAACGATTGCAGCTGCACTCGGTGTGAGATTCGTTCCTCGATGTTAGGAGGCACCCTTGTCCTGACCAACTAGAATGACAGCAGAAAACAGTCAGAAGAGCAGTATTTAGATTCCAAATGAACAAAACAACTGCCAGCTGCCAGCTTTATAGACCGCTGAGCATGCGGAAGCTGAGAAGGAGGAAAAGGAGTAAGAGGTGACAATGTGATGTACCAGTGCACAAAAGCAAAGTTCTTTAGCAAATTGATAATTTGACGTGAACGATGTCATCAATTCATCCAGAGCTGTTTACCTGTTTTTTGAAGTATTCCAAAACACGCAGCTTCTCTTCGGTGCATCCTAAAACCGTAAAGTACCGTTATTATAACGTAGGACAGCGACTAGCTGGCTGATGAGGAGGTGGGAGTGCTCTGGCCGGAATTTTTCAGACCCCTCCTTATCACGTTGGATACAAGTAAAGAATTGTTTACCAGATTTCTAGTCTAGTTCCTCTCGCTTTAAAGAAACTCCTTAAAAAAGAAATAGGATCTTGACGTGATACGATGATGATATTAATAACAATAACAATAAAAATTATAATAATAGAGATAATAGTGACGATGATGATAATAATATTAATGATAATAATGATAATAATAATACTATTAATAATAATAACATTAATAACAATATTAATAATAATATTATTAAGAAGAAGAAGAAACAAATTAAATCAAATCAAAACACAAGATAAAGTTACGAATTTTCTTTCTTAATAAATTGTAACTTACCACTAGGTTTTTAAATTTCAATGTAACATTCTTCCTGAAAGTGTTGTTCCTCGACCATATCGTTGCAGACAAGATATTACTGTTGAATTCCCAAAAGACAAATAAACAAGAAAAAAAGAACAGAAAAAAGAAAAAGAATCAAACAAGCAAACAGACCGACAAAAGACAAAAATATAAATTAATAAAAAGATAGCAAAACAGGATTACACGAAAGAAACTAAAAAAAAAAAACGAGAAATTCAAATTTAGGTCGAGTGAATTCTTCTTATTAAAATGCCCTATGTAGGTTATTAGCGCACCAAAACAGATTTATTTGAGATGAAATATACTCTATGCAATACTAAGTTTTAGCAAACCTGATTTTAGCGACAGGAGCAGAGTCGGTCTGGCCTGTTAGGAATACTTCATGGAGATCTTTGTAAATGACACAAAGTACAACTGATCCTAAGATGTAATGATGGAAACGATTTCCTAATTTGATAATGCTACGAGAATATCGAGAAAAAAACACAAGTTGTCACAGTTTAAAAATCCTGCGAGTTTATTAGTGTGTTTCATTGGCATGCCCAACTTGTAATAAGAATGAAATATTTCGACCAAAGGACACATAAACAAGTAAAAGAAAACCAAAACAACTGGATTAAGATATTAGCGATTCAGTTTGAATGTTCGTTATAAATTGAAACCCAGCCCCCCTTTGACCAATAACACTGATAATCGCTGAAATGATTTGAATAATACGGCAAAAATATATTATTTTCTATGCTTTAAACAAAAAAAGAGTAAAGATTAGCTTTCTAACCGTTATCCAAGCCTGTAACAAGGACACTGACGTAGTTTTCTCCTTTATCATCCTCAAGTTCTACTCTCGTCTCATTTTCGTGGAAAATCTTCCTGACCAAAATATCTAATTGCAAAACAGCGACTTATATTAAGTGAGGGCCAAAATAAATGCAGATGCTTTCATAGTAGTCACAAGTTATCGTCCTCAAAAGTTTTAGTAAATGCGAGTAGTTTGCATGGATCATCAGTCAAAGGAGCGTTCTCCATTCAATTATCAGATAAGGTGCTGGTGATCATTTTTAAATCAAAAAACAAATCACTGCGATGAATTCAAATGATTTCTTATTTTTATTTTCTCAATTTATTCATTCATTCCATTCATTTTTTTTTTCACTCTTTTTTGACCTATTCATAACTATGACGATATTGAAGAACATATGTAAAATAAAAAGAATTCTTGGAATTGGAGATAACTGACGAGCGATAAGACTTTGCTGTTATAAAACAGCAAAAAAGAGGTAGAAGACATTTCATGTGTCGCGAAAATGAGTCGATGAAGGGTTGCTACAGGCAAAGTTTTCCCCCAGAACGTCGAAAAAGTTGTAGCGTTGGCAAATTTTTCTAAAATCTACCACGAATGATGTATGTATTCATCCTGAACTCTGAAATAGGAATCATAAAAAACTTCCAAATCAGCTTTTAAGATCTACTTACCAGCATGTTCACCACGGATGTCAATCTTAGGTACGGTTTGATTAAGGTGATTTTGAGCATAATTCCCGATGAACTCCTCCAAATCAGTAACAGTGAGGAAAGCGCGTTCCATATTTTCCTTAGTTACTTTATTTACAGAAGAGTTGGTCACTTCTTTTAGGATGTTGTTAACAACTCTCTGGACTGGGAACTGAGAAGGAATTAATAAATTCATGGGTTTCACAGTCTGTGGAAAATTGAGCTTTCTTTAACCAAAGCGCCAGCAATAACATAAGTGGAGTTTAATCTCCCGACCTCTTGATCGAACTCCTCTATTTACACCTCATTACCAGGGGTTTCTAGGTAAAGTATTACGAACATAATACATCAAGAATGGAACAACCGATTAAAACATTGGAAATGACAGAGGGAATACAAATAGCATAAGAAATACTGATAGCATAAGAAAGAACGTACTCGTGATTACATTTCGAGCTTTGCATGATTCGCGCGAAAGTCGAACTTATATCGATAACTGTGCGGACTCGGGTTGGGGGGGGGGGGATTTGTTTACCTCTAAAGGGTAGAATTAAAGGACCAATAACTATAGAAAAATCAAATACACCTACCTCGCTTGATGGTGTTAGCTTAATGGCAGGAAAATTCAGTGTCCGACACTGTTTCACTTTGATTCTGCCCAAATACGACGAGTCGGTTGTATTTGTCAATATAATAGAAAACGGCATGCGGGCTTTTTCATTTTCTCTGCACCCCCACATTTTAAAACAGTGATCTCTCCAGGAAGACGTCTGACTGAACAAAGAGGCCAACTGCCTACACCAAGATCCGCAACAGGTTTTGTCAATAGACGTGGGTGTCTCATTGCCACATTCCATCCTATGCCAGTACTGACGCATTTTATCAAGATGTTGCTGACAGTCCGAGCAGTTCAGCTCTGAGGGTGCGAGTGTATCATTAGGGTAGGAGCAATGTCCATCTGCGCTAGATACGTGAACATAAATCAGAGACATTTATAATTTTAAATGCTGTTCCTCGTTCATACACATATAGTTAATATATATTTTTAAATTTATTTATTCCACTTGTATATTATTTGCTTATATTCTTTTTCGCTTGATTCTTTATCCTTTATCTGCTTGAATACAATCCCAGTTGCGTTTCCAACCTGGTGAGGATCGCATCGCAGTTTCTGTTTAAGTTTGCGTGTGTCTGTGATTTTTTGTTTGTTTGTTTTTGTTTTTGTTTTTGTTTTTTTTTTTAATCAGTTTCCACTTTTCATTTCCACTCGTTGAACAGAGTAGTTAGTGGTTGGTATCGAGAGTTTGTATAGAAAAGCCAAAAAAAGAAAAAGATCGTAAGGATGTTTAGAACCTTTTGTTCTTTCTCTGAATTTTTTTAGTTGTTTAGGATGGGCCCCGCTTTGATTTTGATGTTACCTTCTAAATTTTCTAGGCCAAAACCGCCGCTTTGTTTGCTCTCCCTCCTCTTTTGGACAATTACAGGCAATAACATATCAGTAATCTTTTAGAACGGGTCGCCTTCTATTATTAATTGAGCAACAGATAATACATTGTTTAATCTTTTTGTTTAAAAAAGCATATAATGTTTAACTTTTTGATAATTTTGAATAGGATTTACTGTGATATTTTTATAAATTTAATTTATTCATATTTTATTACCAGTGGGATCTTTTTAATTATTTTAATATTGTGAATTGTAAAGCGCTTTGGTCAATTAGTGGAGTTAGCGCTATATAAATTGTGTTAAATTAAAATTAAATTAATAATCTTTGACGGCAGAGGTTAGCAAGGTGAACAACGTAGAACATTTACAGTTTTCGTTAATTCCTTTTTTTCCCCGCAAATACAATACATACCTTGTGCTGAAGTTGGCATGGTCATACCAGCTGTAACAAAACAAAAAAGAAATGATTCCTCAATTCACAGCCATTCCGAAACAAGGGGTGAGGGGTAGAGAAGGCGGGGGGGGAGGGGTAAAGGAAGGATTCGTAGAAGGAGAAGCGTTATGCATCCTAAGAACAAATCCGACACCCTCCGCGTGTAGTAATAACGTGCAGAGTTTCAAAATATGCTTAAAGAGGAGAATTGAAGATACTTGACGAAGATGTAGAGAAATATATGTCAGGCCTAGTAGAGAAGGGCCATCAAAAAGAAAGAAATTGACATACGGAAAAACTATTGCTATTTATCGCGCAATATCTTCCGGTAAGAACATACTGATGGGAAAATGGCACCTCATTCAAAATCAACGCACTGAATCACATCGCAAAGGAAAGTCATTATAATATATGATGGAGGCAGAAGTTAAAAATGGCTTGCGAATGCCCGGAGTCCTTGAGGCCCGCCGGGCGTCAATACTTTTTAACTCGTCATTTGCTTCTTGTGATCTACGCCCCGCGCGAGGTGTAGGTCGAAATAACTCCTCGAGGAAATTGCGAGAAACCACTAAACTAACTGCCTAGAGTAAACAACTCATAATTTCAGAAGACTGCCACAACCATTTAAGACCTTAATATATCCAAATCGCTCTGATGCAGTTGGATGAGAGACCACAACGAAAATTTCACGAATTTAGATAGCATAGAAAATAGCGGAATAAGTGCGAAATGTTTGTGGTCGACAAGGATCTTTTAAAACGATCATGAAGTGAGAGTTTAACTAGTCAAAGAAATTGTGCCAAGTTTGAATCCTCATGCCAAAAAAAAAAAATATTCTGTAATAAACAAAGCATCTCTAGCAAGGGACACAAGGTGTAATCTTCAGAGATTGCCTCTCGCTCGATAATTAAAAGAGAATGTAACAGTGTTTTCCTAAGCTTTACCCAGTAAAGTATGAGAAGCTAAAGAGGCCTCGATAACCTATAAGGACTTGTGATACATATTTTCCACGATAATTCAGTGTTCCTGTTATGTAATCTATACCGGAACATCTGTAAAGTTTTTCTTGAGAGCCTTATTGCTCAGAAAAACAAAAAACAAGAAAAAAACCTAGCCCATGAAAGAGCACAGTTCTCGCAACTTATTACTACAGTGACTGATATATTTGAAACAGTTGAGATCAACTTCTGTTTTCTGGCCTAATTATTGCTTGAAAGGCTTCTGTTGTGGGAGAGCGCTTGAGGCGATAGAACGGTCAGGAAAATACATCTGCTTAAATAGAGATCATCGTTGCATTAATATTGTCTCCTCGCTCTAAAAAGCGACTACGTTTACTGTAAGGAAGGAAATTAATTTAAGACGGTGGTGTTCTAAGTCCGCATGGAAAAGAAAAATAAGTCAGAGTAAATCAAAAACGTTTGGCCAAGAATTTTTAAGAACGGGCGTAAATTTACCCGTTGTGTTCCGGTTTCGATAGTTCTGTCCACCTATATTGCATCTTGTTTACATTTCGTTTTAACCAAAGCTATGAGATGACAAACGGAACCACCTGAACAAATTTAAAGGCTCTCTTCTTCAGATTTGTTTTCACCTCCTTCTTTTTATTTTTTTCTTACCAGACTTCACGCCAATCAATCGCGTTAGTTTGAACACCAAGAAATTCGGAAAACATTCTGCGGTATTATCAGGGAGAAAACATTACAGGAAGCTAGTTAAACTGCTTGACTACAACGAATTGGTTTCATATAAGTACTTACTAAAAATGATTAGTAGTCTATGCAAAAGCATTTCATTGAAAGGCTCCGTCCAGATGAAAGGACTCCTCTTTGACATTCAAGTATCCAAAATAACCGATGACAAATTTGCCTCGCGAAGAGCTCTTATTCAGACTGCTTCACTTATGGCCCTACACAGCGAAGTAAAATTGTTTGATGCAAATCTCACTTAGCGCGGATTGAGACTATAAACTGTTTAAGTGCGAATCTTTTCCCCTTATGGCCTTAAAGGAACTTAACTTTTAGCTCGTAGATTCATTATAACATCTCCGATGGTATATTGTCATAATTACGCACATAAACAAGTGGATGATGGGTAGATCAATATGCCCGTACACAGGTGGCGAAGGCTTTATAAAAAGATAGGGTTTTCCATAATATAGCATTTCATTAAGATGCAATATTATTTTCAGTTTTCTCATGCAAATCAAACTGGAATTTGTGCTTGTGATTGTTGGGTATCAGGCTATTAATCAAACAGAAAACAATACATACACGGTACAGAAAAGATACCTAACATTCTAATTCTACCATTCTGTGTTTTGTTTCAGATGAAAGCTGACAGGGTCTTTATATCAATGCCTTGAGGTAGTATAATTGAAATTGCAACTGAGATGCCAAACGCTCGTCATGCAAACACATAGTGTTTCGTGGAGGATTAATTTACTTGCCGTTGTCAGCTCATGGCAGCGGAGGCAAAATATGTAGTGCAGTAGATAATAACAACTGCTCTGTCACTTTCTCGAGTGAAAAAGCATTTGGTTCTTTGTCTCTAGAGATAATAACTTATTTCCTTCCCCCATTATTGTTTTGTTTTGGTTAGCTTTTTTTTTCGTGGCTTTTCTGTAAGAGTTCTGTTTTCATATCGTATTGTATAATTTGTTGCCGGATTCCCAACTTGCAATGTCTACCTTGACTATGCTGTACTACGAAGTTACAATTTCAGTTATCGCTTTTTGTACAACGTAACATTTTGGCAACTACATGGAGCTTTTGTTCGATACTTTTTAAATTCTTTTTCTGTCACTCAGTGGTTTAACTTTTATTTTTCTCGGCCCAGCAATGGCTGTGGAATCCTCATTTACTTCCGGGGGCACCACGTTTTGTGCTAGTCACATCATCCATCGCTGGGAAAATGGCCTGAATCCTTCCTCTCAAACGAGCTCTTATCTGTAAATTGCAATTCAAATTAGCCACACTATCACATTCAAGGAGTTTGTGAGTAGTCGTATTCTTTTTGTCTTCGATTTTGTATTGTTCTATGATATGAGTGGACTTTCAGTAAAAGCCAATTTTCACAAGCCATATAGAAACTTGAGCTTATTCAGTTATCTGGAGCTACTGTGGACAGGTACCGTTATAAAATGTAAAAAATGTCCTATAACTTCTTCCTTTTTCTCTCTGTAGTGAATTTTATCAACAGGAACCTTACATTCTGACTCTTCATCTGGAATACGTCCTTTCTTCTTTCTCCCATCACCCCCATCTTCAGACACGGGAATTTGTTTGAAAACTGTGCTCCTGCACACTTATGGAGTTACATGCCCCACAGAATATGTGAATACACTGAAAATTTTGGTCCTATAGTGCTTCCGTTTGTCATGCTGCTTTTACTTTCCAGCTAGTCCAGATCTAGGCACAAGCCCCGTGAACTAGGACTTTATTTCTTTGATATAATATCGAAATTAAATTGAACTTCCTGGTCTCCACTGTAACTACAAAAATCGACATAATACCGGATCTTGCGACGTAATTTTAAGCGATTAATCACTGACCTCGCTGTTCCTCACGCAGTGAAGAAGAAAGATCAAGAAACCCTGTTGAATTATAGAGAAGTGAGAAGTTTTGTCAAATTATGACGATGAGGATTTGATTATGATTTTCACAAGACTTACACAGTTTTTAAACCACTGAGCTGGCAGAGTAATGAGGTCAGCATAACACCATCACAAGATTACCGGGACTGTACATCTGTCAGATATTAAGTCTTTTGATATCCACAGAAATTTATCTACTCCTCACCTGTGTAGAGTTGAAGATTGTGAAGATGTAAGCGAAAGGTTTGTGTGATGGTGCCAATAACCCAAATAACCACGAGATCCCTCACAGAGGAATTATAACCACGCATGCCTTCACACCAAGTCTGAAAAAAAAAAAAAACAACAACAACAACAAAGGAACAAAAACAAAACAAGAGATTAGTATTGTTGTGTAGTAATTGTTGATGATGAAACACTATAAGGTAGCAATTCTATCAAGATGATGACTTTTTGTTATTGTTTTGGACTTCAGATTTCACCTCAGAAGATTTATGATTAAAAAAATGTTGGATCCTAGATTGTTGTTTCTAGAAAGGAGCAGATTCCAAGACCCAGTATTTCGGAAACCGGATTTTCTTCTATGGAGCAGAATATACCTTATTTGAGCGCTATGTTTGTCCTTCTCTTGTTGCATAGTCACCATTTCCTTAATAAACCGCTCGAGGATCAGAATGTTGAACTTAAAGAAGGAAATAGACCTATATGAGCCCCATGAAAGTTTTTTTTTTTAGTTTCGATAATGATAGTCATGCATGGTTATTTTCACTTACAAATTCAATCAGCACAACACACACTATAAATATCCAGATCAGAAAATTGGCAAATGCTTTGTTTGTCAACGATTACTTGACATACCAATATGGATTCGCCACAGATTGAATGCGTTGATCGTCCCTTTTCTACAGAATATTGATTGGTGGAATCGATGATTACAGCCTGATCAATCCGATTCAAAACCTATCTTAAGACTCATAATTTTTATGTCTTCCATCTCGAAACACGATAACAAGAAGCTAATAAATAAAAACGAAAAAGGATCATTTTAATTTGAATTTATACGTGTATTATGTTCAGCTGTAACAAGATCTTTGTTCATTTTCCAAATTACTTGTGTTACATCAGTTCTTGGAAAACTGAGTGGGATGACATTAGATCAGTACAATGAAATTCTCTTCACGATTTATCAGCCACAAAACTTTCGATTCCATCTTTTCCAGCTGCAATACTCAGCTGTGTCCAGAGGATCAGCAAAATGAGAACAGCAAAATGAGTCAATGGTGACAGGTACACTCTTATTAGTGTGCATCAGTAGACAAGCCAATGGAACTGAAGCGTAAGGCGGATAACTTATCGATCAAGTCAGATTCTGGTGCACAAGTCATGCGAACGGAGCCCCGTATCTAATAACATTTTTAACTTATCAAAGTTATAGTAAAAATAAAAAGGAAGGAAAAAAATAAAGAAGTGATTACCACTTTTTAAAGCTTGCAGCAAACAATGGAGTAAAAAAATTAAACATATTTTTTTTTTTTAAGAAATCCCAACGACGTTGTTGTAATTTTCAATTTACAAAACAATCAGTCTCGTTCTCCAGAGTTTTTTAGCAATCAGTATTGGGCCACTTCTTATGACAATTCAGTGTATTATCAAATAGGGATATTAACCATTAGTCGAAAAGGACTGATAAACTATCACGTCGAGTTTAGAAAGGCTCACTTACCGAGCATTAGCTGCTCGTCTGACGAAAACGTTTTGAATTATCTCGCCAGACGAGCGGCCACGTGACTTCGCATCTCAATCTTTACGGCGAACAGCGTGTTCATTGGGAAATAAAGAATTGTTCATTCTCGCTTGCCTGTTTACTTAACCTTTGATTTCAGTGTCTTGTTTGGCACTTCTCCCAAACTGCTGCACTTCATCTCTTTTTTCAGTTATGTCAAGATAACACTCTTAGACTGAAACTTTTGTCTATTATCAAAACCTGAAGTAATGCTGATATGCGGAGCTACTCATGCTTCGGTGCTACCGTGCAGTTTTGCTTAAGTTCTTTAGTTATTACTCGTATTCAATAAAATACTTCACTAGACCTTAAAGGCAAAACTCAGAGATTTTTCCCTCTTTCTCATTTCACTACCCCCAACAATAGAGGATTTTCCCTAGGTAATAAAGTAAACCCTATTAACTTTTAAGTCTCCGACAACCCACCTATCTCAACATCCACAAACCATCTATGTTTTTGTCTGCTTTTATTTTACCGATACTAATATTCCTGCAAAAGAAGACAACATTTATCGGGCGGTTAAAATCTTTGCAACAGGTTTTGCTCTCCATTTGTGTCATTTTTATTTTTTAATTTTTTTTTTCTTTTCTTTAAGGTAAGAAATGAAGATTACCTACACGGCAGTAACAAACATTTAGACTTACACTGTGCCAAAATATGCATAACATCTAAGAGGATTTTACGAAAGCAAGCAGGCTTTAATGGAAAGCATAGCACTACGTTAATTAGCTTCGCATAAGAATCGCAATCAAAGGCAAATTGCGGAGGAGGAATTGAATCTATTAAAATTGATAGGCGAATACCGAATATTTCACTGTTACGTAATTAATCAATTTAAGAACAAAATATATGAAGTCTAGTAGGTAATGATATCTTGACTTCACTGTTCTTTCGGGCAAAACTTAAAATACTGAGAGGCAAATGAATTCGGGATTTAAACGGATTTGGAAACACGCAACATGCAAACAATCCTTTAAACACACCTACACTACAGAAATTGACTGAGGCCTTAAAAAATGGCAAGCAATCGAATTTATCAAAACCGGCCGGAGAACTGCACCATGTAAGGAAACAAGGAAGGAAAGGTATTTAGGACATCGTGAATGGAAAGAATCGTAAGTTGTAAAGGCTTTAATAGCCTTAAGGTCTAATTAGCTGTGTAAACCAACAATGGCAAGCTATGTTATGAACAAAATTAATCCTAAACTTTTTTTTTTCTATTTTAGACACATACAAATCGCGAAAGATCTATAGTAGAACGGTTCCAATTAGTAAGAGCTTGCCTCTTGCTCTTTAACAGAATCCCACCAGAGTAAAACTCGAGATCTTTCCAACATAGCGGCAGACCTCAGCCATTCGGTTAAATTCTTCTTCAAACACGTTGCTCGCTTCGGACAGTTCAACATCGATAATTAACATGGAGAAAAACAAAACAAAACAAAACAATTACCACTTTTGAAAGGTTGCAGCAACTAGAGTAATAAAATTTTATAATTAAAAAAAAGAAAAAAAGAAACGTAAGGATGTTATAATTTTCAGTTTACATAACAATCAGGTTTTCTTTCTTTTATTTCTTAGCAATCAGTGTTTAAAAACTCCTTACGAGCATTCAGTTCATTCTCAATTAGGGATATAAACCATATGTTTAAAAGGATCGATAAACTAGCACATCGAGTCTTGAAAGACTAATCTTCCGAGCATAAGCTGCTCGTCTGACGAAAGGATACTATCTGAACAGTATCTCTATTGCAAAATAATCCAATCTCTTTGTTCAGTTATCTCAAGATAACACTCTTAGATACTGATACTTTTGTCTATTGTCAACACCTAATGTTAGTTCATTTTAATGTGCAGAACTACACATTCCCCGTTCCTACCGCGTAGTTTTCTCTAGTTATTACTCATATTCGAGATTATCTACACGGCCATGGCAGACATATAGACTTACACTCTGCGAAAATATGGACAACAGCTAAGAGGATTTTATAGAAGAAAGCAGGCTTTGATAACAAACATAACTTTAAGGATTTTAGATATATGAATTCATATATTTGCACTGCAGTGAAGAAACGAATTTAAGAGATCCTACAGGATTTGAACCCATGACCTCTGCGATACCGTTGCCGCGCTTTACCAACTGAGCTAACAAGCAACAACAACTGAGCTAACAATATGTCGGGTCCAGATAAACTATCCAAGTAATGAATAATGATTTTAGATGTATGAAATTCATATATTTGCAATGCGGTGAAGAAATGAGTTTAAGAGATCCTCGCAGATCCTCGTATTAGTCCTGGGTTCAAATCCCGTACGGGCCTGAATTTTTTTCGGGTCCTATTTTCAAGTATTAGTTCAGCAGTGTTCTTAGCTGCATGCGAGGAGTTCTTAAATTCGTTTCTTCGCCGCAATGCAAATATGTGAATTTCATATATCTAAAATCAAAATATATAAACAATGATATCATGACCTTACCATTCATTTGGGCCAAGCTTAAAATACTGAAAGGCGAATGAATTCTGGATCAAAACGGATTTGGAAACACGCAAACAATTATTTAAACCCACAATACACTACAGAAAATAACCGAGGACCTTAAAAAAATGGTGTGAAATTGAATTTATCAAAACTGGCCGGAGATTTGTGGGAACTGCTCCATGTAATGAAATAAGGAAGGAAAGGAATTTAGCACATCGTGATTGGAATGAATCGAAAGTTGTGAATGATTTAATAACCTTAAGGTCCAATCAGCTGCGTAAACCAAAATTACAAGCTATGCCATGAGCAATATTAATCCTAAATTTCTTTTTTAAATATTTTAGAAAAATACAAATCCCGAAAGATCTATAATGTAACACTTCCAATTCAAAACACCTTGTCCCTTGCTCTTTAACAGAATCTTTAGCGAACGATGTAAAGGGTTACCCTCAATCTTTAGAGGTGGGGCGGCGAGGGGGGGGGTTCTGTCTATATCCATTTGTTCATTTCTATGCAAACTTTATCAGTAGTAGTTTAAAAGAAAGGACTGACATATATAAGTTAAAGTACTCGACAATCAATCCCACAATGGAACAAAATTAAATGGGTTAGGCTGTTTATATCTTTATTGCCTCCACTCTTTCCCTTTCCCCCCTCTCCCCAGTTGCTATAAACGTGCTGGTTATCATTTTTTCCTTTTAGTATTTCGAAACTCGATTTTCCCTCACGAAGTGGAAAAGTCTTTTTGGGTAAAGATGTTTGACTTTGATCCTTTTGGGAGGTTTTCATTTGCAGCAGGCAAATACACTGGTCATTCTGAGCAAGATGCCGCGCGAGTGCCAACACTCAGTCGGTTTGCTCTTTGCTGTCTTTGTTGTCATCTTCGTTTCTCCAGCAAGTGATGTTATGTCGATACAGTTTCCTTTATATAGCCGTAAAATGGCTGAAAGGGGATTATTGACGTGAAATATCTATTTTATACTGATAACAACGCGGGTTAGAAGAAAATAAAGAGGGAGAGGAACGAGGGAGGGGCGCACTCAGAAGCAATAGAACAGTTTATCGGATCGCAAATAGAGGGTACATTATAATTCTTGGACAACTGCAAATAAGAATATCTATTATTTCAACGCGTATTTATTTATTTCTTAACAGCTCTTGGTTTCAAGGCCGGAAAGAAAATTAGTTACTACTACCACACCAGATCTGTTCACTTGCAAAAAATATCCTTTCAGTATCATTTCTATGACCGACAGAAAGTAAAGGTCTTTGCCTCCGTTGGCCATACAGAGAGGAGCCAAAATCCTCGTAATGGTGGTGCGATCTGGGTTGACGATGCTATTGAAAGTGGATTCACAGTTTGCGTTGTGGAGTTTCGAGACAGCTCGAAAAGTACTAAGGAAATAGACTGGATTGCTGTTTAATCCATAGCCTCAGAGAACCCCATTTACTTAGTTTATAATTTATTACTATTATTATTATTTCATCGTCATTATTATTACTATTATCGTTGGTCGTGATATTTCCTACAAATGTTTAAATATGGTTTGATTTATTCCTTTTGAACTTCTCACGCTTAAGTCTGTCGGCAAGGCCTTAAAATGTGTAACGCATCCTCTTATGTTTCAGCGTTTTTCATCTCCTCCAACCATTTTCGTGACTGTCACTCATGGTGTTACCAACCGAAGTCAGGATGCCATGGCCTTGTGGGTCGAGGACTTGAAAGCAGAAAGCTTTAAGATTTGTTTGAGAGACGCCAAGATCTTCGATGGTCCAAACAAAAACTTAAAAATAGTAGGCAACCCCAAGGTTTATAAGGGCCGTTCATGGAATATTTTTGAATAGTATACAACTTGCCATCTCCGCAGCATAATTACGCCTTCTGTCAAGTAAGTCATATTTATCCGGATCGAATTGAAGCTCAGATTTGTGTCAAAACGTTTAACAGCGATTCCAACAATAAGGACGTCATCACCGTTGACCACATGGTGACTGGAGGTGAGCAGAAAGTGTCATGGTTATTTTCATGCTAATTTTCATGCTAATTTCAATAAGACTAAGTTTTTACTGTTTTGAATAACGAGGTATTTGCACAAGTTTTAGCTACTGCACGTCAATCAAATTATAACTCTGTGGAGCGTAGCTGTAATTCTTAACTTAAGGCTTACATCTTATTCTCTGATCGTTTTTTCCTTCCGACTTGATACCTAATGGCAATGCCGTTAGGATGCTGGTTATAAAACGCAGTTAGCTACAAACAGGGCTCAGGTAAATTCATTGACATAGTTAAAATCATGTTTAAAATACTTAAGTCAAACGCTGAATACAACATTTGGATACCTTTTTCCAAAACACTTATACTCTCTTAGTACTTGAACAAGTGAGATGGGAGTTGCAAATATAGGTTGCCATTATTACTGTTTGTGCAAAGCTTTCGGGCCTCGTGATGTTAGATGCGTCTCTGTGGAGAGTTCTCGTTCATACCAAGAACCTTTCTGCTCATCAAACGGTTCAACATGTTGGCTTCAAGTAGAACACTTTGGGACAGCTTAATACACTAAGCCGCTGGTCTCGTTGTCTGTTTTCTGCATTTTGAGATGCTGAGTTTGATAAAAGCACATGGCATTAGTTTTTTTCATTTGTGTTTTCGAGCTTATTCGGTTTCTCCATGATCTAGGCACGAAAAACTTGTAAGTACATCGTATATCTATCTATTTTGTTTGTTAGTTTCTTTGTTCGCTGTATTATTTCTTAATTTCAGTAAATCGTTCGTTGGTTAATCGTTGGTTAGCTAGTTTATTTGTTCGTTCTAGTTCATTCGCTCGGCGTGATGGAAGTTTGTTTGCCAATTTACATGGAATAATAATACAGTTCAACGCATATCAAAATATTCAGTTGTCCTTGATCACGCAGTAGAGACACTGGCTCTCTACACAACATATGACAGTGTATGTCTGTTTCAACAGAAAATGTGTATTCTTCGACTTAACTACACTGTACAGCACCCTGGTAACTGTGAGGGTGAGTTATTTTGAATAAATACTTGCTTCCTAGAACTTTCTTTGTCAGAAAATCCGTCTCCAAAGACCTGCAGAGAAAATAAGAGCGAAAGTGTCACTGTTATTTTCAGTGTCAGTGCTAATGGTACCATCGGTGTTCAAAGCAAATCTTGTTGCTGGTTTTCATGGTTATCATGCTGCTGATTTTCATTACTGTTTCAGAATTTTTCCCCTGAGAGTGGCGGTTGAGAAATGGAACTTAATCCATTCAAAAAGCTTTCTCCATTTGTCATATGTAAAAAAAAAGACTTTATTTACTTCCTCATTCAAAAGCACACAATTAATAACATTTTAATGAGGAGCGTGTAATGTATCGATCGAATCTTTTCGCGGTAATACAGAGAGAAACTTCGAATAATATCGGTGTAAGCCTTTTGTTGTCAATAAATAAGCAATCAACCCTCTTTACGTTTTATATTCTTGTGGTCTTAATTGTACATGTTAAAATACCAACAAAAGCAACAACAGTGCTACCTTGTAGCAATTCTCGGAGGAACAGAAACTGAAGCGTAAAATCGTCATTTTATTATCATTTACTTCTAGGTAGCCTTAGAGGAATGAGATAAATTCTTGGTATTTATTTTCTTTCGCTTCTGGTTATTTGAAGTTGTCCAGAGTTGAAGGGCTTTCAGAAGGAAGAAAACTGGCAAAAAGGTAATGCTATCTCTTCACACGCAGATCCATACTGAAACACAAGATACAGATATTCCTGCAACAAGTTATGGAGAATTGTTTATATTTTATTGGCGAATTTGATTCCCCTGATAACTGACACTAGGGTCGATCGAGTGTTTGCACCATAAATAGCCCGGGATTTTTGGGACAACATCCTCCTCCAACTTGTACTTCCCGGGTGTTCGAAGCATCTCGGACCTAAGATCCCGTTCGTAATAATGTCGTTCGAAATGTTGATAACAAACGCGTGAGTCTTTCGTGACGGTGAAATTTGCCTGAGAAATTTTTTTGCCAGCCATTTTCTTTTGAAGATTTTGGTATGAGGCCGACACTATTGTAGTTAATACCATTTGTGTGTGAAAACATCCGTGGCTTTTGAAACACCTAAGTTAAACGACTTCATCTCTTTAGGTATATATAATGAATGAATGAATCATGCAAGGTCGTAACTGCGAGCTGAGCACGGCTACAGTTTTTCGGAGAAACCTCTCTTCGTTTTTAGAACATTTATAATAAGATAATTCATTTTACCGACCGAGAGAAAACTGACAGATTTACAAGTCGTTCCAGTCCACCATTGCGATAACCGCACTTCATCAGCAACTCCACCCACTGGTGTCCCTTGGTAAACCATCCAATCAACTGTCACATTAGCATTTGCGTGTCTTTCGTTGTAACCGGCCGCCATCATACATGCAGTAAATCTATCGTAGTTGACATTTTCAACCCAGGACACAACGGCATCGTATACATAAGATTTGTCACTAGTTTCAGTATGATTAACCGTGACTTGAACTCCGAGGGCCTTATCAGGATAAAACACAAATGGCCTGAGGCAAATGACTTCACAATGGAAATAACCAAGGGAGGGAATTTACGGCATGTGTTGACGACCTCTCTAAAAAGGAAATCCTAGAAAAAATAAATTCAAAAATACTTGGCGTAATCAGAATTCACTTTTGTCTAATTTAAATCTATTGTCCCAACCATCTCTATCACTC
Organism: Pocillopora damicornis; assembly: GCF_964200805.1. Classification (NCBI taxonomy): domain Eukaryota; kingdom Metazoa; phylum Cnidaria; class Anthozoa; order Scleractinia; family Pocilloporidae; genus Pocillopora; species Pocillopora damicornis. The sequence continues at coordinate 4,948,177 of NC_142670.1, forward strand.
ACTGAAATCACAAGATAAAGCCATTGTTTCCAAAAGCGCCCCTATAACAGAAAGCGTTGTTAACAAGAGGACAATGTCACTTCTGCTGGCACTAAAACTGCTTCTGCACCACAGACACCAAAACGAGAATGAATAGTCTTTATTTGTTTTTGTTTTTATTTGTTTCTTGGTTTGTTATTGATTAATTCTTGCCTCTATTGACAGTTATGGTATCTTGATTACCATTATTGGTCTCCATAATGTTTTTTTCTTCTCGGTGGCGGGTTATGTTTCTTTCCTCTCATGGTGAGTTATGATGTTTCATTATTCTGTAAACTGATGTCTTGGATGTAGACCTTCTTAACATTAGTGTATCCAATGCCCTTTTCTTTCCACACGGAGAAGACCTTAAACTATGATTACTTGAGATGTTCTTTTCTTACTTTTCGTATCAATACAAAGCTGTCAGAGCCTTCTTAGGCTGGTTATCTATACCTGCTCTAAAATTTTCTTATCGAAATTAATTCAAGATATACACAAATCTGAGCTAAGGAACAACACTACTAGGAGTACTCAGATTTCATATATTTCAATGCCACTTTCATGGTTATTGCGAGGCTGGACATTCATTTTTCTTGGCAATCCACGCTGATACTTTCATTTACTTGCGAAGCTCGCTTAACGCCTGTTACTTCATCTGCAGTTGGGTTGACAGCGTTGATCCTTCTTTTGAAGCGAGATCTAATCTGCATGAATAAGTTGATATCAAAACGATCTCAAGAACTGTACAACTCTATGTGCTTCGCATTTATACAGTCATCGAATTTAACTTCTTATTTGAAAGTGGAAGCCTTGTCAGGTAAAAATCTGAGCAAAAAGTTTAAAGCTTATAAAGAGTATTCAAATCAAAATGTAATAACATACCTCTGAGTTTCTCACACAGTGAAGGAGGAATATTATGAACCCCTGTTAAATGGCAATTTCGGAAATCACATTAACGCCTTTAATAGATTCAAAGTGCTTCCATACAAGCTCCCCTAACTCTAAACCTCTTAGTATTAAATATTGCTGGGCAGCAAAAATGTCCGAACCAAAAATGTCACAGGTTCTCTAATTTGTCTCTGTATTACACTAAGTTTACCGCCTGGTAAACTTGTAAGGAAGGGTTGGTACAACTTCTTGCTTGAATATCGAGAGGAACACAATTAGATGAAGAAAACTTTTGTCATCTCAGGTATTCGATTGTGGGGCCTTTAATGTCATGTCCTAAATCGACTTAGTCTCAATAAGCAAAATTGTGATCATTGATGCAAAATAGATATATGTTTTGTTATATTAAGGTTTGGTTATTACTCCGGAAAACTCAGTTTCACTTTTTTTATGTAATTGTAAAGAGGGTCTTTATTTTTATGAACAAATCTTAGAATCATGACCTGATTCCCTTTTTTGTGTCTTTTTCAACCCTTTAATTCCCATGAGTGACCAAACAGAAATGCTTACAATATCAATACAAAGTCAGGAAGACGAGTGATGAGAACCAAGAAAAGTATATATAAGGGGATTAAAAGCTGATCTTATAACAAATTCTCGGAAGTAAAATCAGAAGAATTGTAGAGGAGACAGTAAGGAGAATTACTAATAATACCTTGGGAGTTAAAGGGTTCAACACTGTTTACTAAAGAACGCTGTAACTGTTAAAAGTTCATCAGCCACGTAGTGTATGTTTTCCAAGTATGTCTTAATGGGATAATTCGAAAGTTGTTTTTATGTCAGGAGAGACAAATTTTTAGTAGACATTGGCTGGGTGAACTTGTACCCTGAAATGAGGTACACTTTCAGCACCGACTTTTACCTTTGTCAAGATTCATTTTTAAATCAGTGGTGAATATACCAACCGCCCGTTAACCTTCGTACTGTATGAGCACGGATTTCATTCATTAAAAGGTGTATTTAGTTTACCTGAGTGGAGTTGAACATTATGAAAATGTAGGCAAACGCTTTGTGCAGGGGCGACAGAAGACCAAATAGCCACGTGATCCCAAGCAAAGGAATCATCAACACGCATGCCCTGACACCAAGTCTATAAAATCATGAAAAAAAGAGAAAATCAACTTGTTGTGAATTGGCATTATTCGTACAAGAGAGCAAAGTAAGAGGCTAAGGGCTTAGATGCATCTTCTACTGACGCCACAAAAATATTTACCTTATTTGTTCACTGATTTTGTCTTTTGCATGCTGCATGTCTGTCATCTCCTTGATAACTCGCACCAGTATCAATGTGTTTAACTGAGAACAGAAGAAAACGAGACAAAACAAAAAAACAATCTAACTATACAAAGGAAAGAGAAGTTTGCACTTGAGCTAAGTTCTCCTAGTGGCCTCATTGGATGTTCGTCAAAAGTTGAACCCTTCCCCTCCTCGTCATCCCATCAGACATTTCCCAGGTTTTCTTGACCATTGGTTGGTAAATATCCATAAAGCTGGGAGGAGAGGGAGAGAAGCATTGTGAACGCAAAATGTTTCGCCTAACAACACAAAACAACAACCCGGGAGAGACTCGAGCCAGGACTACTCAACCTGAAAATCTTTCGCGGTAACCGCAGACGGGATCTTCCAACAATAAGGTCACTTCAAGCAAAATTTATATTTCATACATACTTCAGATTTCGTTGGCAACTATTGATTAGAGTCTAGATTAAAAAAGCGGTGAGCGAAAAAAATGCTCACGATGCAACGATAACCGAAGGCAAAGTGTGAAAGAGGGAAAGGAAAAAATTTTAAGAATTTAACCTACCAACTCGATCAGTAGAACGAATACAACAAATATCCAGATCATGCCGTTAGAGGATGACATCCAGCAGCTGAATAAAAAATTAAGTATCCGAAACTTTGATAAATTATCAATTAATTAATAATTTTTTTTGCGCATGCATGTACGCAGTACCCTCCATATCGGGTTTGATGACTAGAAATAACAAAACAACAACAACAGCAGCCACAAACCAATCAATTAAACCAAAAAAAAAAACAAAGAAACAAGCAAAAAAAGTACAACATAAAACGAGGATTCGTGACAGGGTAATCACACAAGGAAAAATCACTTCTTACAAATTTTCACTGATATAGCTTTTAATCCCTGGCCCGGTTCCTGCTGCAATGCCCAGCGATATGGAAACAACGACAGCGGGTAGACCTGTGGATTCGAAATTCGAAGAGATAACAGAGTCAAATGATGATGATATCTAAGATGATAATGGCGATGGTAATGTTCATGGTAATTAATGTCTTACTTTTCAAAAGATTATCAAATAGAGAATGGGTTTTTAATTCATAGTTACCCCATGAAAATCCATGTGAAACCTTCATTTTGTCGTTGATATTGTAAACTTTTACAACAAACAGGTAGAGATAAACTCCCTCGATCAACATCCAGCAGAAAGCGGCCATTAGGAAATATTGCACAAACGCTGCTACTGTAACACAGGCAGACTGCACAGGAATGAAAAAGTTGAGTTAAGATTTGGATTAAGGTCATAAAGATTTACTGAAAGAGATTCTTCTCTTCTTACCTTGTTCTCGACAGCACCAATTCCAGTTAGGAAGATAATTTGACCTGCACCAAGTGAAGCGACTAGACTCACTCGAATCTGAGATAAAGGTCCCCTCATGTCTCTAATCAAAAATAAACAATTTATTTTATTCTAAATCAGTTCTATTCTCATTTTATACAAAGTCTGATTATATTTTTATGATTCTACTTGGCTGCTTCAATAAATCTAAACTTTACACATTTAAACTGATATAATCTCTTGTTGGTCTACATGTTCAGCTTGCTTTGGAATTCTTGGGTGGAACTATGTCATGTACTTACGTAAGAACAGCATAACTGATGATTGTTAAAGTGATTCCAACCAGAGAAAAAGACAAGCCCACATATGTAAGAATTTCCAGCGCTGTTTCGTCAGTCTTAAAAATGAATGCAAAAACAGTGATTCAATACCGGTAACGGAAGAGGGCTACACACCATTTACGCCAATGCTGTCTAGTCTAAGTTCCTTCTGGAATCAATGTATGTATATGCTTATCAATATTCCTACCTTACTTAAAAAATTACTGCTGGTTCCCCTGTCAAACTGCATAAGAACTGCAAAGTGAGTCAAATGATTGCAGCTGCACTCGGTATAAAATTCGTTCCTCGATGTTAGGAGACACCCTTGTTCTGACCAGCTAGAATGACAGCAGAAAACTCTCAGAATCAGAAGGAAATAATGAAATGAGTTCATTAATACCAAATGTCTAGATGGATGATCTTGAGATAAATAAGATACTGTTCGCAAGAAAAAGGAAGGAATCTACGTAACATATCGTGGTGTAATGGCACAGAAAGTTGAGATAATGAAAGTTGTCTGATGATCTAAAATTTTCTCTGATCTTTAGATTCCAAATGAACAAAAAAAAACAAACAACTGCCAGCTTTATAGATCGCTGAGCACGCGGAAGCCTGAGAAGGATAAAAAAAGGAGTAAGAGGTGACCACACAATGTGATGTACCAAGAAATAGGACCTGAAAAAAAAGTTAGGCCAGCAAGGCATTTGAACCCATTACCTCTGCGACACCGGTGCAGCGCTCTACCAACAATTTTCAACTAACAGTTCAGTAGTGTTCTTAGCTGCGTAGATCTCTTAATTTCCGTTCTTGATCGCAGTGCAAATATATGAATTTCATATATCTAAAATCATCATTCATCACTTGGATGGTTTATTTGCTCAGTTGGAGGGTTTATTTGCTCAGTTGGTAGAGCGCTGCACCGGTATCGCAGAGGTCGTGGGTTCAAATCCCATAGGGGCCTGAATTTTTTTCAGGTCCTATTTCCAACTACTAGTACAGTAGTGTTCATACATGCTATGATCTCTTAATTTTATTCAAAGCTGTTTACCTGTTTTTTGAAGTATTCCAAAACACGCAGCTTCTGCTCGGTGCATCCTAAAACCGTAAAGTATCGTTATTATTACCAAGTACAGCGACTCGATGGCTGATGTGGAGGTGAGAGTGCTCTCGCCGGAATTTTTCAGAGCCCTCCTTATCACTTTAGATACATGTAAATATTGTTTACAAAGGACCTTGACTTGATACGATGATAATGTTATTAATAATATTAGCAATAGAAATGATAATAGTAAAGATAATAGTGATGATGATAATATTTATAATAATAATAATAAGAAGAAGAAGAAGAAGGAGGAGGAGGAGGAGGAGGAGGAGGAAGGGGAGGAAGAGGAGAAGAAGAAGAAGAAGAAGAAGAAGAAGAAGAAGAAGAAGAAGAAGAAGAAGAAGAAGAAACAAATTAGATCAAATCAAAACAAAAGATAAACCTACGAATTCAGATGCAACTCTTTCTTGATAAATTGTAACTTACCGCTAGGTTTCGAAATCTCAACGTAACATTCTTCCTGAGAGTGTGGTTCTTCGGCCATATCGTTGCAGACAGGATATTACTGTTGATAGACAAACGAGAAAAAAAAAAAAAAAAGAAAGAAAGAAAAATAATTTAACCAACAAACAGACCGACAAAATAAACAAAGAAAATTTAATAAAAAGGCAAGAAAACAGAATCAAGACGAAAGAAACTAAAATAAACGAGAAACCCAAGTCGAGGTCGAGGAAACTTATGAACATGGCCTATAATGTAGGTTATTAGCACACCAAAGCAGATTTATTTGAGATGAAAGATACTAAATGTAATACTAAGTTTTAGCAAACCTGATTTTATTTACAGGAGCAGAGTCAGTCTGGCCTGTTTGGAATACCTCATGGAGATCTTTGTAAATGACACAAAGTACAACTGATCCTAAGATGTAATAATGAGAACAATTTTAATGCTACGAGAATATTGCGAAAAAAGGACAAGTTATCACGGTTTAAAGACCCTGCAAGTTTACCGGTGTGTTTCATTGGCATGCCCAACTTTGTATTAAGAATGAAATATTTCGACCCAAGTTCACATAAATAGGTAAAAGAAAACGAAAAAAACTGGATTAAGATATCAGCCATTCGGTTTGAATGTTCGTTATAACTTGAATCCCAGCCCCCCTTTAACTAATAACAATGATAATCGCTAGAATAATTTGAATAATACGACAAAAATATTATTTTCTATGCTTAAAAAAAAACAAAAACAAAAACAAAAGATATAGCTCTCCAACCTTTATCCAAGCCTGCAACTGGAAGGCTGACATAGTTTTCTCTTTTATCATCCTCAAATTGTACTCCAGTCTCATTTTTGTGGAAAATCTTCCTGACCAAAATATCTAATTGTAAAACCGCGACTTATATTAAGTTAGGGCCGAAATAAATGCAGATGCTTCCGTAACAGTCTCAAGTCATCGTCCTCAAAAGTTTTAAGACTAAAACGCTGGAAACCATCACTTAGAAGTATTAACTGCAAGTAGTTTTCAAGGATCACCATTAAAAGGAGTGTTCTCTGTTCAATTGTCAGATAAAGTGCTGGTCACCATTTTTAAATTAAAAAAAAAACATATCACTGCAGTGAATTCAATTGGTTTCTTATTTTTATTTCCATAATTTATTTATTCATTTTATCCATTTTTCCCCTCTTTTATGAGTTATCCATAACTATGATGACATTAAAGAACATATGCAAAATAGAAAGAGTTGTTGGAGTTGCAGATAACTGACAAGCGATAGGAATTTCCTGTTATAAACTGCCTTAAAAGAGGTCCAAGACAGTTCGTGTGTCGCGAAATGATTCGATAAAGGGTTGCCACACACAAAGTTTACACCTAAAACGTCGAATAAGTAGTAGTGTTTGCAAATGTTTCGAAAATCTACCACGAATGATGTATGTATTCATCCTGAACTCCGAATTAGAAATCAAGAAAACTTCCAAATCAGCTTTTAAGATCTACTCACCTGCATGTTCACCACGGATGTCAATCTCAGGTACGGTTTGATTAAGGCGATTTTGAGCATAATTCCCAATGAACTCCGCCAAATCAGTGACAGTGAGGAAAGTGCGTTCCATATTTTCTTTATTTACTTTATTTCCAAAAGAGCTGGTCACTTCTTTTAGCATGGTGTCAACAAGTTTCTTGCCTGGGAACTGAGTTAGTGGTTCGTTTAGACAAAACTTTCAGTAGCCTACTCTTAAAGGAATCAATAAATTCATGGGTTACACGATCTGAGGAAAATTGAGCTTTCATTAACCAAGGCACCAGCAACAAACTTAAGGGGAGTTTAATTTTCTGATGACTCGATCGCACTCTTCTATTTACAAGCTATTCCTAGTGGTTTCTTAGTAAAGTGTTACGAACATAATACGTTAAGAACGGAACAACTGAGTGCAAGAATATAAATAACATAGGAAATACTGATAACTTAAGAAAGAAAGTGCTCGCGATTACATTTCGAGCTTTGCGTGATCTGCGTGAAAGTCGAACTTATATCGATAACTACGCGGTCCGGGGTCAGGAGGGGTATAGGTTTGACATTCTCTAAAGGGTGGAATTAGAGGACCAACAACAATAGGCATTAAAAATGTTACAAGAAAATCAAATACACCTACCTCGCTTGATGGTGTTAGCTTGATGGCAGAAAAATTCAGTTTCCAGCACTGTTTCACTTCGATTCTGCCCAAATACGACGAGTCGGTTGTATTTGTCAATATCATAGAAAACGTCTTGCGAGTTTTTTCATTTTTTCTGCATCCCCACATTTTAATACAGTGATTTCTCCAAGAAGACGCCTGACTGAAAAAAAAAGTCAACTGCCTACACCAAGAGCTACAACAGACTTTGTCAATAGATTTAGGTCTCTCATTACCACATTTCATCCTATGCCAGTACTGACGCATTTCTTCAACCTGCCGCTGATAGTCCGAAAGGTTCAGCTCTGAGAGTGCGAGTGCATCATTGGAGTGGGAGCAGTGCCCATCTGCGTTATAAACGTAAACATAAATCAGAGACATTTTAAATCATTTAAATCTCCTTCATAAACATACTGTTTGTATTTTTCTCAATTTATTTTTTTTTCAGTGAGTATATTATTTGCTTGACCCTTTTTTTTTGCTTGATTTTTCATCCTTCCACTGCTCGAATATCGTTTCATTGCTCGTATTCAACCCCAGCTGCTTCTCCCACCCGGTAAGGAACGCATTGCAGTTTCGGTTTGCGTTTGTGTGGGTGTGGGTGTTTGTTTGTTTTGTATCAGTTTCCACTTCTCACTTTCCACTCTGAACGGAGAAGTGAGTGGTTGGTATCGAGAGTTTGTATGATATAATGAAAAAATGAAAAAAAAAATATATACATATATAATGCTAGCAGCAATGACTCATCCTGGTAGAGTACTCAATTTGGAGCTCCAACAACTCTTTCTATTTTGCACATGTTCTTTAATATCGTCATAGTTATGGAAAGCTTTGTATGCCAAAGAGCTATATAACTAACTGCAGACAGTACTGTTTCGGCCTTCTGGGCCTCATCAGTGCAGTGCTGATGCTAGGATGGAGGTGAAGTCATATAGCCACCCCAAATGATCACACATGTGGGATCATCTAAGCCATGCATGCTCACTAGTTTTTCTTGTTTGAGCACTCTGGCATGGCTTAGATGATCCCACATGTGAGATCATTTGGGGTGGCTATATGACTTCACCTCCATCCTAGCATCAGCACTGCACTGATGAGGCCCAGAAGGTCGAAACAGTACTGTCTGCAGTTAGTTATATATATATACATACATATATATATATATATATATATATATATATATATATATATATATATATGAATGTTCAGAAGCCTTAGTATCTTTTTCTGAATATTTTTCTTAATTGTTAAGGATGGGCCCCGCTACTTAATATGTTACTTTCTAAGGTTTCTAAGCCAAAATCTCCCTTTGTTTGCTTTTCCCCCTCTTTTGGACAATTACGAGCAATAACATATCAGTGATCTTTTGGAATAGGTCGCTTGTTAAGGTTTATTTAGCAACAGATAATTTATTGTTCAACCCATGACGGCAGAGGTTAACTAGTTGAACAGTGTTGAATCTTTATAACTTTCTATTTCCCCTTTTTTTTTACATACCTTGTGCTGAAGTTGGCATGGCCGTACCAGCTGTAATGGAGACAAAACCAAAAGATATAATTCCCCAATTCACAGCCATACCGCAACAAGAGGGGTGGGAAAGGATGGGGGGGGGGGGGCTAGGGGAATCAATCGCAAGATAAATACTTATATAATAAGATATCTAATGGAAACGTGGGACTTCCTAGTCAACCATATAGGGGCAACTGCGGGTAAAATCGTTCGTATTACACTCAAAGCCTTGCAAGGGTCGTGCTTAAAGGAAGGATTCGTAGAAGAAGAAGCGTCACGCATCCTTAGAACAAATCTGACACCCTCCACATGTAGCAATAACGTACAGAGTTTCAAAATGTGCTTAAAGAAGGGAATGGATACTTGACGAAGATGTGAAGATGTGTCACGCCTGCTAGAGAAAGTGCCATCAAAAAACAATGGCAATAGCACACAGAAAAAAGTATTGCTATTTATGACGCAATATCTTCCTACAAGAACATACTGATGGAAAAATGGCATCTTATTCAAAACCAACGCACTGAATCACATCGCAAAGGAAAGTCGTTAAAACATATCCTAGTCAGAGCTAATCTCAAAAATTTAAAACCGCATGCGAATGGCAGGAGTCCTGCAGGCCCATCAATACTTTTTAAGTCGTCATTTGCTTCTTGTGATCTGCACCTTGCGCGAAGTTTGTCTACGCTCTGATGCAGCAAAATCTCTGCAAAGTGGCTCTTAGTTGAACCTTTTTGCCGAAACTTCCTGTCATTTCACAGGTTGAAGGTGGCTTTCAGAGCAAAAGTCCTTTTCGTTCGCACAGTAGCTTTAAGCCTTTTACGTGAAGGAACGCGGGATGCCATCGACAGTTCCAGATACAAAAAAATTCCTTAAGGAAATTGCGAGAAACCACTAAAATGACTGCCTAGAAAAAACAAATCTTTATTTCAGAAGACATGAAGCGCATGAAGCCATCGTCCACGTCTATACGTATGTTGTCAAAGCATAGAACAGATAATCGGTGCTTGACGGAACTATACACGCGAATATTTCAACCAAAATAGTTCCAAACTGATTCTGGTCGTGTTTTTCTTGCTTGAAATCACATTTAAAAAAATTAGAGATTTTAAAGTTTAAATCCGCCATATTTGTTATGATGTAGTTATGACGTAGCAATGGTCAAGGTTTGTAATCTCGACTAAGAAGGATAAAAACTAAGAAGACAGCAGCGAGGAGAGCGATAATGACTCAATTCTCGACATGGATCTTATTCCAGACGTTGTATTACGTCCAATCATGTTTTAGCCCTAACATAGCTCGTGTTCAGAAGAAGAAGAAATCGCCATTGACGAAGGAACTCAGTAAAAAATAAAAGGAGAAACATCTACGAGCTCGTTTCTTGGAAATTGCGAATGGTGCTCTTGCTCTTGATGATCAACTCGACCTGGAATCGAAGATAACTAATTCCTCTCAAATAAAATACTTGTCTCTAAAGTGACATTTTTTTTAGTTTCTACTAAAAAACGGCGCAGCGCCGGCGACGGATTTATTTCACATCGCTAATTCTGTGATGTAAATTATTATTGAAACTGTAGGAACCAGGTTTCGTTGTATTACTGAGCACGGATCATTAGGACCCGTGTGTTTACTGGCCAATGTTTTCAAAACAGCCCTTGTTGGCTTTCACCAAGTGAGAAATGAGAGACTTGAAGATTATCCGTCAAACGAGTAAGCAACGACAGAATAAACTTTTTTTTTTCTCTCAAAACTCATGCATACAAAACGCTTAAGTTGTTTGCAAGTTAACCTGATACAAACCGAAAAAGAAAGACAACGGCAGTTTATTGTCAGCTATTTTATTAAATGTGTTGTTGTAATCTTTTGAAGGGCCAAATTCACCGTAATATTTAACTGCAAATAGACCTTTAAGAAGATTACCATAAAAGCTACTTTGAGAAAATAAATATAGGATATCTGCCGTTCTAGGTTTGTTTCATATATATAAACAAAGCCTCATGTTACATGAAGAGCGTCAGGAAGTCTCCCGTTGTCGAACTTTGTTGGCTTATGATATCGATCTTAATATAAATGACGCCTCAGTGCTTGGCGAAGTAGAATTTGTTTGTTTTAACTGCATTTGTCTGAGTTCCGTTCCGAACTGGACTAAACGAATTCGAATTCCTGAGGAAAAGTTCTTTCAACAAAAATAAAATTTTCTAGACCGCCTTTCTCTTTAAAAAGCTCTCAAGAGAGCTTTAAAGAGCTCCGTCGAGGAAAAAAAACGCAATTGATTTTACAACATGCAACCAAAAGCCTTCTTAACACATCGTTTAGATATTTAAAGGTTACTATATTACTTTTTAATACTCACCAACTGCTAGTGCGAGAAAAACCATTCTCCAGAACAATTTAGCTACAGTTTTCTTTCGAAGCTTAGGATGTGAATTCGGCATTTTTAGGATCACCGTCTCGTGAAACAATGATGAAGGTATTGGTCTGTGTCCAGTGACGTTGGGCAGACGTTAGACACAGAGATACGTTAGATCTTGAGCGAACAAGGAAGAAAGCAGAGACCAAACTAGGCGTGAGTTTCTAAACACATTATTCCTTGGGTTTGTTGGCACTGAATCGAACAGCTGGGTCCTTATTTTCTTTATAAATTCAGACAATATTAATACCAAGACATGACAAGAATTATGTCTCGTATACGAAAGTGCCACGGAAACCACTAAGAAGTGGCAGGTGGCAACTGCTGTTGTCTTAATTTGAAATAGCGGATGACAAGACAAAGAGTCGCAGCACGGTTTTTTCCCGGTATTTTTTAAAATTGTAATTCACCCATAGGTTGGGCACACACTGACGTATTTGCATTATTGACATCGCAACTGACAGACGTGCAATGAATGATCATTAAAACAAAACAAAGAGTGTTCAACTCATTAGGTGTCTTCATTGGAAACTGGGCCGAATTTCCTAGTTTGCATGACGAACTGAAACGAGGTTGAGAAAGTTTTATCTGTTTAAAGAGGAAATTTTCAATTTAATGATTCATTATGTCTACCAGGGGAAATTTTCGTGTTAAGCCTCCATTCAATTACAATATTTTCCTTTTTTTAGCATCCCTAAATGAAAGACGAAAAAACTGAAACAAATACACTTTTAAGAATCATACCTCCTCTGCTATCTAAGTGGTGTTTTACGAATATAGACTTTCTCGAGAGACTAAAACTTAGCTAAGCTGACAGCGGATAGCAATTGAAGGATGTAAAACAAGGATTTTAAACATTACTCTATTGGTATCAAAGGGAAATATAACATTTCATTTTAATGCCGACAAAACGAGAATTATTAGTACAAGGGTACAGAGGAAAACGAGAAAACGAAAAATTAAGACGGACTTGAGGATGTGATAATCATCAAACGTTTGCGAGGCCTTCAATCATAAACCTACTAATGGAAAATTCTCGCATATTTTAGCATTACAATAAGGCGCCTTGGTCTCGTCTTCCCAAAGAAAACTTCATAATCTTCACTTGACGTGCGGCGCTTATCAACTTTACATAAAATAATGGTTAAATAAGTCCTTCTGTACAAAAAATTTGAAATACTACCCACTTCAATCATACGAAGAAGTGTTTCTGTCATCCTTGCGTGTAATTATTAAAGCAGATGTCTCCGAACCATGATTACGGCGCATATTCGTCTATTCCATGCACTACTATTATCATTATAATTTTAATTTTAAAAAAAGATATATATATATATATATATATATATATTTATATTGTTGTTGTTGTTGTTGTTTCGTTTCGTTTCGTTTCATTTTTTTTGTCTTTTCATTTGCTATAGACGTAGGTCGAGAAGTATTGGCCACAAACTCTCATACTGAGGTGCTTTTGGTATCATTGGACAGACGTCAAAACAACGGAAATGCTGACCAATACCTTTATTTATATCATTGGCTCAGACTACTTACTGCAACAGATTTTGATCAAATACTTGCGTGATCAGTGCTGAGTTAACACTTCATGAATCAAGTTATAAAGAAGAGGAAGTCCACTGACTTAAACGTTAGACAAATTCCGGGCTCGGAAGTGCATTTTTTTTTTCTGTGTTCCCTTGCCAGATTTATATGGGTCTGCATGAAATATGTTCATATGAGTTATTGACCGAGCGTAAAGTCAGGATGGCTGGATATTGGCCGGGTTCTATTTTTGCATTTAAAAACGCAGAAAAAGAACGAGGCTAATATTCAGCCACCTCGACCGAATAGGCTTGGTCAAGAGAGTTTACAATCTCTTGACTTGGTCAATAAAGGACTTACGATATTGAAAAAATATTTTGCTTTAATAAAACTCAAGAACGACTTGTTTATTTTGAGAGCCGAGAGAGAAAGCCACCGTGTGTGCGACACGATAAACCCAAGAGGGTCGTTTGATTTTTTTTTTTTGTTTTGACTGCTTCTGCCGCTTCTTGCGACTTCGTTGCTAACTCTGTCCAATAGTTACAAACTTTGTAAGTCCGCTTCACGAACTTTTTTCCTTGCACGGGACATAATTGTCCAAATCGCGTTCTCTTGGGGAGAAAAGTATATTGTTCATATTCATATACTCATGAAGATATTCGAGGGTTTGAAAGTAATCCCTTTCTAAAGTACTGTCACGAAGTCCGAATTGGGAAACAAATGTGAATGTGAACAAATTAAAGTCTATTCAGACAAAGAAAGAAAAAAATGTATATCCGAGCCTGCCAATTGTGCGACCTACAACTCAGTGGACTCCCTCGTCTAGGTCTGTAATTTGGTTTACGACTTGTTAATTCCATTACTGAGTAGACAATAATAACGTTATCATATTTTTTCAAAATCTACTGTACTTAAGAGTCTGAGCCAGTGATACATGAAATTGTATTGGTCAGCGTTCTCATTGGTTTGCCAGCTGTCATTTGATGCCAATTGTTCATAAGTGTAATGGTTTGCAGCCAATATTTATCGACTTCAGTCTAGAAAATAAAGAAAAAGGCTGATTAATATAAGCGAGTCTGCAATGTGACATGAATATTGGTGGATGTGGATGTTCGCTATAACAACAAATGTTAAATGATTGCATTGGAGGCTTACTACATTGAGGACCAACTGTTCTAATATTTAGGACTTTATTACATTTAGCACAGTTATTACATTTAGGCCTTCAATTAAGGCACTAGACGGGAGTATCGAAACGTTGGGTCTATGAATTGTAACTTCTTTGGTTACATTCATTAAATCTGTAAACCAGAGCAGCATCAAACCATGTCTGATTGTCCACCTGGCTGCCATGTGAACTTTAATATATTTTATGAGAATGATATCATGAAACATAAAGAGGGTTGATTCCTTATTTGTTAACAATAAAAGGCTTACATGGAGATTATTTGAGATTTCTTTCTGTTATTCCGCGAAAAGATTCGATCGAGACATTGTCAACCATGCTCCTCATCAAAATGTTATTAATTGTGTACTTTTAAATGAGGAAATGAATAAAATCTTTTTTTTTTCGACACATGAGCAATCGAAAAAGCTTTTTGAATGGATTAAGTTCCATTGTCAAAAATTCATAGTCTGACGCTCAAATCTCAAGCTATAGTGAGTGTTTTAGGAGAAACAGGCTTATCAGAATGGTCACTCCTAGAGTTAACGAGGAGATATTTCTCAACCAACACTCCCTGGAGAAAAATTCTGAAACAATTACGCAAGTAAAAACGACTACCGAAAGAAAAAACTATGAATATTTTTTTTGGTTTGTTTGTTGTGTTTTTTTTTTTTCAATTCTTGCCTCTATTGAGAGTAACGATATTTTGATTAGCATTGATCTGCTTAATATTTTCTCCTTTTGGTAAGATGTAGACCTTCTTAACACAAATGTATCCAGCGCTCGTTTCTTCGACAAGGAGGAGACTTTTAGATTAATTGAGATGTTCTTTTATTCATCTTCGGATCGATACAAAGCTATATGAGCATTACGAGGGTTATTTGTGCGTGTTCTAATTTTTTTTTTTTTAACGAACTTAATTTAGGATATACATAGTTCTAAGCTAAGAAGCAACAATTCGATGACGACTCAGATCTCAAAGATTTCAGTGCCACTTTCATGGTTATTGCGAGGCTGGACATTAATTTTCCTTGGCAATATCACCATGGAGGTTTCATGTACTTGAGAAGCTCGCTTCATGCTTGTTACTTCAACTGCAGTTGGGGTGACACGAATGATCCTTCTCTTGAAGCGAGATCTAATCTGTATGAATAATTTGATATCAAAACGATCTCAAGAATTGTACAACAAAACGTGCTTCCAATAAATACAACCATCGAACTGAATTGAATTTCTTATTTCAAAGTGGAAGCTTTCGGGTTAAAAATCTGAGCAAAGTTCTAAATTACAAAGAAACTTCTTAATAAAATTTAATAGCATACCTCTGAGTTTCTCACGCAGTGAAGGAGAAATATCAAGAAGCCCTGTTAAATCACAATGCAGGAAATCACGTTAACGCCTTTAGTAGATTCAAAGCGCTTTCATCCAAGCCCTCCAACTTCAACCCTTTCAAGATTAAATTTTGCTGGGTAGCAAAAATGTCCAAACCTTTACTGCTATTAAGCATAAGTTCTCTACTTTGTCTCTGTATTACACTAAGTTCACCACCTGGTAAATTTGTAAGGAAGGGTTAATACAACTTCATGCCTTCACAGGGCACTTTCCACGCGCTTCAGGAATATTGAGAGGAATATAATTAGATCAAGAAAACTTTTAACATCTCAGGTATTCGATTGTGAGGCCGTTAGTGTTCTCTTGTCATGTCCTTAATCGACTTAGTTTCAAAAGCAAAATTGTGATTACTGATACAAAATAGACATATGTTTTGTTTTATTGAGGTTTGGTTTTTACTCTGGAAAACTGAGTTTCACTTTTTCATATAATTGTAAAGAGGGTCATTGTTTTAAAAGACAAATCTTAGAATCATGATCTGTTTCTCCCTTCTTTTTTCTTTCTCAATCCAACAATTCCCATGAGTGACCAAGAGAGAAATTCTCCTTACAATATCAATACAAAATCAAGAAGACAACTGATGAGAACCAAGAAAAGTATCAATTAGGGGATTATTAGCTGATCCAATACCAAATTCTCAGAAGTAAAATCAGAAGAATTGAATAGCAGACAGTGAGGAGAATTACTAATAAAATCTTGGAAGTTAAAGGGTTAAACACTGTTTTCTAAAGAAAGCTGTTACTGTTAAAAGTTCATCAGCCGCGTAACGTGTTTTTTTTCAAGTATGAATTAATGAAATAATGTGAGAGTTATTTTTGTGTCAGGAGAGACGAGTTGTTAATAGACATGGGTTAGGTGAACCTGTGCCCCGAGATGAGGTGCACTCTGAGCACTGAGTTTAGTCTTTGTCAAGATGCATATTTGAAACAGAAATATCTCAATCAGAGTTAAATCCACCAACCGCCCTTTTACTTTGGTACCGTATGAGCACGGATTTCGTTCACTAAAAGCTGTATTCAGTTTACCTGAGTGGAGTTGAAAATTGTGAAAATGTATGCAAACGCTTTATGCAGGGGCGACAGAAGACCAAATAGCCACGTGATCCCAAGCAAAGGAATCATCACCACGCATGCCCTGACACCAAGCCTATAAAATCAAGAAAAAAGAAAATCAAGAGAATTTGCTTTTACGAGCAAGTCTCTGAAAGAATCAAACATCTTGGGAAATGAAAATTTTCAACCCCCTTCAAATTTTGCATGCGGTTAGGCGCTCAGAGGAGATGTATAAAAATACTCTCTTTGAAGGTCGCAGCACTCTTGTTGCCATGGCAACAACGACTGCTTGTTTGAGGCCTGAAACCTCATTGTCATACAGAAACGTCGCAAAAAGAGTGAAATGATTATTTTTCTATCTCAAACTAAATAAAACATTACAAGTTGGCACTTCTACCATACATAGTAACATCCTCGCCAAATTATAAGATGTCTGATTTTTGATTGCCCCTATGGAAAGTAGAGGCAGGCCCGCAGAAATATTTTTCCATATTTAAAACTACAATATTATAACCAGCTAGTTGGCTTGGTTTTAGTTCCATAATCAGTGTACTTTTGGAGAAATTTATATAAACGTTTTCCCTGCTTTACCCACATGTCACTTTCAATAATAGAAGTGCCAACATGTAATGTTGTACTTGAGATAGAAAAATAAACATTTCACTTTTTTTTTTGCGACGTTTTTGTATGAAAATGAGGCCCCAGGCCTCGAACAAGCAGCTGTTGTTACTATGGCAAAAAGAGTGCTGCGACCTTCAAAAAGGGCATTTTTGTGCATCCCCCCTGAGGGCCTAACTGCATGTAAAATTTGAAGAAGGGTTGAAAGTTTTCATTTCATAAGATGTTTCATTCTTACAGACTTGTTCTTACCATTGTTGTGAGTTGGCATTATTCGTATAAGACAACAAAGTATGAGGCTAATGGCTTATATAAATCTACCACTGGCGCCGCTGAAATACTTACCTTATTTGTTCTCTGTTTTTGTCTTTTGCATGCTGCATGGTCATCATCTCCTTGATAACTCGCACCAGTATCAATGTGTTTAACTGAAAAAAAAGTGATAACACCATGGATAACTATTCAAAGGAAAACAGGAGTTCGCACTTGAGCTAAGTGGTCCTAGCGGTCTTAGTGGATGGTGGTCAAAAGTTTCCCCCTAACCTTTCCCTCTCCCCACCATTCCGCAAGACATTTCTCAGGTTTCTTTCACCATTCGTCAGAAAACATTTATACAGCTGGGAGGAGAGGGCGAAAAGCATTGTGAACGCAAAATGTTTTGCCCAACAACACAACACAACAACCCGGTAGAGACTCGAATCAGGATATTCAACCTAAAAATCTTGCACGGTAACCGCTGACGGCATCTCCCAACATAAGGGTCACCTCAAGAAAAATTATATATACTTCATGTTTCGTTGAAAACTATTGAACAGAGTCAAAGAGGTTAAAAAAAGGCGGCGAGAAAAATGCTCACAAAACAATGATAACTGAAGGCAAAGTGTGAAGGATAAAAAGGAAAAACTTAAGAATTCAACATACCAACTCAATCAGCACAACGAATACAACAAATATCCAGATCATGCCGTTAGTGGATGACATCCAGCAGCTGAATAAAAATTAATTACGCGAAACTTTGATAAAGGATCAATTAATTTTTTTTTGCGCATGCATGTACGCAGAACCCTCCAGGCCGGGTTTGATAACAACTAAAAACAACAAATAAATAACAAAACAACAACAACAACAACAACAAACCAAACAATTAAACAAGACAAAAAACAAAACAATGCAAACAAGCAAACAACACAAGGACAAAAAAAAGAGAGAGAAAGAGAGAGAACGAGGATACGTGATAGAGAAATCGCTTGACAAAAAAAATCAATTATTTCTTACAATTACTCACTGACATAGCTTTTAATCCCTGGCCCGGTTCCTGCTGTAATGCTCAGCGATGTGGAAACGACGAGAGTGGGTAGACCTATGGATTCGAGATACGAAGTGATAACAGATTCAAATGATGATAGTGATGTCTAAGATGCTGATGGCAATGTTCATCTTTTACTTTTCAAAAGATCATTAAAGAGAGAGTGGGTTTTTTATTTCATAGTTACCCCATGAAAATCCATGAGAAACTTTCATCTTGTCGCTGATATTGTAAACTTTTACAACAAACAGGTAGAGATAAACTCCCTCGATCAACATCCAGCAGAAAGCGGCCATTAGCAAATATTGCACAAAAGCTGCTACTGTAACACAGGCAGACTGCACAGGAATTAAAAAGTTGAGTTAAGAGTTGATTGAAAGTCATAAAGATTTACTGAAAGAGATTCCTCTCTTCTCGTTTGATATAACATCTCACCTTGTTCTCAACAGCACCACTTCCGGTTAGGAAGATCATTTGACCTGCTCCAAGTGAAGCGACTAGACTCACTCGAATCTGAGATAAGGGTCCCCTCATGTCTCTAATCAAAAGTAAATGACTGATTTTATTCTAAGTCAGTTCTATCCTCGTTTTATACAAAGCCTGGTTATATTTTTATGATTCGACTTGGCTGCTTAAAGGAATCTTAGCTATGCATTTAAACTGATATCATTTCTTGTTGATTCTATATTCTCGGCTTGCTTTGGAATGCTTGCGTGTAACTATGTCATGTACTTACGTAAGAACAGCATAACTGATGATTGTTAAAGTGATTCCAACCAGAGAAAAAAACGAGCCCACATACGTGAGAATTTTCAGCGCTTTTTCGTCAGTCTTAAAAAATGAAATCAAAAACAGTGATTCAATATTGGTAACGGAAGAGAGCTACTCACCATATACCTGGATTAATGCAGATGTAAGAAAAAGTGCCACATCAATGCTTTGTAGTCTTATTGCCTTCTGAAATCAATGCATGTATGCATAGCAATATTCCTACCTCAGGTAAAACTTTACTGCTAGTTCCCTTGTCAAACTGCATAAGAACTGCAAAGTGAGTCAAATGATTGCAGCTGCACTCAGTGTAAGATTCGTTCCTCGATGTTAGGAGGCACCCTTGTCCTGACCAACTAGAATGACAGCAGAAAACAGTTAGAAAAGCAGTCTTTAGATTCTAAATGAACAAAACAAACAAAACAACTGCCAGCCTTACAGACCGCTGAGGACGCGGAAGCCTGAGAAGGAGAAAAAGAAGGAGTAAGAGGTGACCACACAACGTGATGTACCAGTGCGCAAAAGCAAAGTCCTTAAGAAAATTGATAATTTGAAGTGAACGATGTCATCAACTCATTCAAATCAGTTTACCTGTTTTTTAAAGTATTCCAAAACACGCAGTTTCTCTTCGGTGCATCCTAAAACCGTAAAGTACCATTATTGTTACGTAGTACAGCGACTCGCTGGCTAATGTGGAGGGGGTAGTGCTCTCACCGGAATTTTTCATACCCCACCCCATCACTTTAGATAGATTTAAAGAATTATTCGCAAGATTTCTAGTCTGTTTCCTCTCTTTAAAGAAACTCCCTAAAGAGAAATAAGACCTTGACATAATAAGATGATGATAATATTTATGATAATAATAGTAATGATAATAATAAAAATAAATAGAAATAGTAAGGAAAAACAAATCACATCAAAACCACAGAAAAAAGAAAACGCAACCACAAAAGTCACAAAAACATACACGCAAAAAGAAGAGAAAAAAAAAAAAACCAGATCAGTAGTATATGCAACGACAAGCAACGACGACAACAAAACAAAAACAAACAAAAAAATATAAAAAAAATATAGCAAGACCAAAATGGAACAGAGGGATGCATAAGGGAAGGCTAAATTGAAAAATTTTATCTAAATTTTCCAGAAATACTAGCCCTGTTCAAACAGTATTTCAGAGTTACGAATTCAGATGCAGCTCTTCTTGATTAATTGTAACTTACCGCAAGGTTTCTAAATCTCAACGTAACATCCTTTCTGAAAGTGTTGTTCCTCGGCCATATCGTTGCAGACAAAATATTACTATTTAATACCCAATAGATAAACAAACAAAGCAATAGTTTAAAAAAAAACAGCAACAACAACAACAAAAAAAGAAAAACAATCAAAAGACAAAAAGATAAATTAGTAAAAAGGTAGAAAAACAAAATGAAGACGAAAGAAACAGAAACAAACGAGAAATTCAAATTGAAGTCCAGAAAATTTCTCTTATGCCGTATGTAGGTTATCAGCATACCAAAAGAGATTTATTTGAGATGAAAGATATTATATGCAATACTAAGTTTTAGCAAACCTGATTTTATCGACAGGAACAGAGTCGGTCTGGCCTGTTAGGAATACTTCATGGAGATCTTTGTATATGACACAAAGTACAACTGATCCTAAGATGTAATAATGGAAACAATTGTAATACCACGTGAATATTGAGAAAAAAGGACAACAAGATATGGTTTGATGCTACTCTGGTTTACAGATTTAATGAATGTAACCGAAGACTACTTTATGGCAAATAGGGTGGTGAGAATCAAAAGCGAGGTGTTTGTCAGTCGGTGTGGGTAGGTTTACGGTAGACATTTGTCTCTAAAGTACCCTGAACCCCTTCGGACACATTTAAAAAACAAGAGGGGGGAAATGTCTATACTTTTCACGCTCAAGGGTGAATTGGATGGATGGATGATAGTAGATGCCCTTGTACGCAAATTGTGGGGTTTAGAGGCAAAAAGACAGCAGATGAATAATACCCTCTACAGGCAAAGAAGTTCTTTGTCCTAAGGAAGCATCTTCTCTGAGTCTCTCCTCCGCAACCTTAACGGCAAGATCAACTGGGATTTTAGTGAATAGAGAAACAACGTTGAAAGATACTAATTCTTCACAAGCGTTAAGAGTATTATCTCTTATGAAATCCGCAAATTCGCATACATTTTTGACAGTGTAATCAGTATTCCCAACAACAGGCAACAAAATTCTCGCAAGATAACCAGAAATTGCATAAGTCGGAGAACTAACAAAAGAGGCAATGGGTCTCAAAGGAATTCCCGGTCTATGAATTTTAAGTAAGCCATAAAAACGTGGACATAAGCCTTCGTTGCTGTATAACTTTTTTTACGTACAGTCACTAATCTTACAAGCTTTTTTTTTTCTTTTTTTTCTCACTACCTTTCAATAAAAATTTTGTAGCCAAAACTTTACTCAGGAGGGCTGACTGTCTACCATCGTCACTCGATTCGAAGACTGAGGAGAGGAAATATGTTTTTAATGTCCTAAGGCAAATGGCTATCCAAAAACCTTTCTCCGTAACTTCAATAAACCATTTACAACTAGTAACACTCCTGATGAAAGGGAACCAGCGACTGGTTTTGCTGTTATTCCTTACATTCAGGTGTTACGGAATCCATCAAGAGAATTTTTAACAACCACAACGTTGAAGTTGCTCAAAAACCTGTTCAGACTTTGGGGCATATTTTCGCCAAACCTAAGGATCCTGTCGCGAAAGAACAACGAACCGACGCCATTTATTCTGTTCCTTGCAATGACTGTGATAACAAATAAATCGGACAGACCAAACGTCAGTTTGGTACACGTTTGAAAGAGCGTCAAAAAGTGATTTTCCTTTACAAAAAAGAACAGTCAGCTTTATCGGAGCACACAGGCCTTTGTTTGGAAACTTTGTATATTAACTCCGCCCACACTCCTTTAAATCGTGATGATGGCGGCTTACTTCCTAACGCCTCTTTACACCTCTTCGGAGAAAAAGCAGCTAATTAGTGATCATATAAAAGGACCTCTTGTCGCAGCGTTTAGATCACCCCTGATGAAGGCTTTGGACAGGAGTGTCGAAACGTTGGGTCTATGAATTGTAACTTCTTCGGTTACATCCATTGAATTTGTAAACCAGAGTAGCATCAAACCATGTCTGATTGTCCACCTAGTTGCCGTGTGAACTTTGATATAAAAAAAGAACAAGTTGTCACGGTTTAAAGACCCTGTGCGTTTATTGGTATGTTTCATTGGTATGCTCAATTTTGTAACAAGAATGAAAAACCTCGACCAAAGGAGACATAAGCTAATAAAAGAAAATCGATACAACTGGATTAAGATATCAGCCATTCAGCTAGAATTTTCTTTAGTACTTGAAACCCAGCCCCCCTATGACCAAGAACACTAACAATCGCTAAAATAATTTGAATAATACGACGAAAAGATATATCATTATCTAAAAAAGTGAAAAATATAGCTCTCCAACCTTTATCGAAGCCTGTAACAGGAAGGCTGACGTAGTTTTCTCCTTTATCATCCTCAAATTGAACTCCAGTCTCATTTTCGTGGAAAATCTTCCTGACCAATATATCTAACAGCAAAACAGTGACTTATTTTAAGTAAGGGCCAAAATAAATTCAGATGCTTTCGTAACAGTCACAAATTGTCGGCCTCTAAAGTTTGGGGACAAAAAGGCTGAGGAACCATCACTTAGAGGTAGTAAATGCAAGTAGTTTGCAAGGATCATCATTCAAAGGAGCGTTCTCGATTCAAATGTCACATAAAGTGCTTTTTTTTTCACTCCCTCATAGCTTATTCTTGACCATGACAATATTGAAGAACACATGGAAAATAGAAAGAATTCTTGGGAATTGGAGATAACTGATGAGCGATAGGAATCTGCTGATATAAACTGCCATGAAAGAGGTCCAAGGCGTTTCATACCTCGCAAAACGTCTAAAAAGTTGAAGCGTTAGCAGATGTTTCTAAAATATGCCACGGATGATGCATGTATTCATCCTGAACTCCGAATTAGAAATCAAGAAAACTTTCAAATCAGCTTTTAAGATCTACTCACCTGCATATTCACCACGGATGTCAATCTCAGGTACGGTTTGATTAAGGCGATTTTGAGCATAATTTCCGATGACTTCCTCCAAATCAGTAACAGTGAGGAAAGTGCGTTCCATATTTTTTTTGGTCACTTTATTTCCAGGAGAGTTTGTCACTTCTTTTAGGATGGTGTCGACAAGTTTCTTGCCTGGGGACTGAGTTAGTAGTTGGATTAGACAAAACCTTTAGTAGCCTAGCTCTTAAAGGAATTAATAAATTCATGGGTTACATAGTCTGGAAAATTGAGCTTTCTTTAACTAATAAACTTAAGAGGAGTTTAATTTCCTGACGATTCGATCGAACTCTTCTATTTACACGTCATCGCCGGTGGTTTCTAAGTAAAGTGTTACGAACATACTGTCATACATTAAAAATGGAACGACTGATTACAAGGTTATAAATAACATAGGAAATACTGATAACATAAGAAAGAACGTACTCGCAATTACATTTCTAGCTTTGCATTATCCGCGTGAAAGTCGAACTTATATCGATAGCTACGCGGACATGGTTATGAGGGGAATTGGTTTCTACAGTGTCTAAAGGGGGAGAATTAAAGGACCAATAACAATAGGCACTAAAAATGTTACAAAAGCATAAAATACACCTACCTCGCTCAATGGTGTCAGCTTAATGGCAGGAAAATTCAGTTTCCAGCACTGTTTCACTTGGATTCTGCCCAAATACGACGAGTCTGTTGTATTTGTCAATATAATAGAAAACTGCATGCGAGTTTTTTCATTTTTTCTGCACCCCCACATTTTAAAACAGTGATCTCTCCAGGAAGACGTCTGACTGAACAAAGAGGCCAACTGCCTACACCAAGAGCTGCAGCAGGTTTTGTCAATAGACGTAGGTGTCTTATTGTCGCATTCCATCCTATGCCAGTACTGACGCATTTTATCACGATGTTGCTGACAGTCCGAGCAGTTCAGCTCTGAGGGTGCGAGTGTATCATTAGGGCGGGAGCAATGCCCATCTGCGTTAGATTCGTAAACATTAATAAGAGACATTTTGCATTGTAAATACTGTTTCTCGTTCATACACATACTGTTTATATTTTTTATCTATTTTTTTTATTTTTATAAGTATATTACTTGCTTGTCTTTTTTTCCGCCTGATTGTTTATCTTTTTACTGCTCGAGTTCAACCCCAGCTACTTTTCCCACCCGGTAAATAACGCATTGCAGTTTCGGTTTGTGTTTGTATGGGTATAGGTCTGTTTTTTTGTTTTTGTTTTTGTTTTTCGTTTTTTTGTTTTCCTTAGTATCAGTTTCTCACTTCTCACTTTCCATTCGTTGAACAAAGTAGTGAGTGGTTGGTATCGAGAGCTTGTATAAAATAGTAATAATAAAAATAAATAAATAAAAATAAAAAAAAGATTATTAGGATGTTCAGAACCCTCAGTTATATTTTTTCTTAATTTTTTCCTAATTGTTTAGGATGGGTCCCGCTTTGAGTAACATGATACTTTCTAACGTTTCTAGGCCACAACCCCCCTTTGTTTGCTTTTTCTCCTCTTTTGGACAAATACAAGCAATGACATATCAGTGACCTTTTGGAATAGGTCGCTTTTTTAGATTTATTTAGCAACAGATAATTTATTGTTTAACCCTCTGACGGCAGGGGTTAATTAGTCGAACAATTTTGAACCTTTATAATTTCTATTTCCTGTTTTTTTTTTTTTTTTTTCGCCAAGACAAAACATACCTTGTACTGAAGTCGGAATGGTCATACCAGCTGTAAAAGAGACAAAATAAAAATATATAGTTCCCCAATTCACAGCCATACCGAAACAAGGGGTGAGGGCTGGGGAAGGGGCGGGGGGGACGGGAATCAATAGCAAGATAGTTGCATAGATACTAAGGCATCTAATGAAGAAGTGGGACTTCTTAGTAAACCATATGAAGGCAACTGGGTAAAATCGTTTGTATTACTCTTGACGTCTTGCAAGGGTCGTGCTTTACCAGTCGTAAAGGAAGGATTTATAGAAGAAGAAGCGTCTCGCATCCTAAGAACAAATCCGACACCCTCCACGTGTCAAAATATGCTATAAAATGGGGAGTGGAAGAAACTTGACGAAGATGTGGAGAGATTTATGTCAGGCTTACTACACAGGACGAAATTGCAAGAAGCCGTAAACTGAAACGTTTTCTCGCGTTTCCGTTGCTGCGTATACAACGGAACCGGACCACTTTTACGTAAACATAACGGAAACATGGAGTTGCATGTTTCCGCCACGTTTCCGTTTACGGATTCATGCAATTTCGTCCTGTGCTAGAGAAGGGCCATCGAAAAACAAAGGCAATAGGACACAGAAAAAGGTATTGCTCTTTATGACGCAATATCCTCCGGCAAGAACTGGATGGGAAAATGGCATCTCATTCAAAACCAACGCACTGAATTACATCGCAAAGAAAAGTCGTTAAAACATATCCTGGTCAGAACTACTCCAAAAAATTTAAAATCGCTTTCTGGATGGCAGGAGTCCTGGAAGCCCGTCTATACTTTTTAACTCGTCATTTACTTCTCGTGACCTGCACCTCGCGCGAAGTTCGTCGACGCTCTGATGCAGCAAAATCTTTGCAAATTGGCTTTTAGTTGGACCTTTTTGCTGAGACTTCCTGTCATCCCACAGGTTGAAGGTGGCTTTTGAAGCAAAATCCCTTTCGTTCGCTCAGTGTCTTTTAGCCTTTTGTATGAAGGAACGCGGGATGCCATCGACAGTTCCAGATACAAAAAAATTCCTCAAGGAAGTTGCAAGAAACCACTAAAATTACTGCATAGAATGAAAAACTCATTATTTCAGAAGACATGAGGCACATGAAGCCATAGTCCACATCTATACGTATTTTGTCAATGCATAGAACAGAGATTCGGTGATTGACAAAAATGCTTTGATAAAATAGGTTTTTTTTTGTATCATAATTAAAACAGCAAAGGTGATATGAATCGGTAAATTACTTTTAAAAAAATAGGCAAATGAAAGAGAAAAGAAAAATTGAACCACCTGACATCCCTTCCCCCAATAAAAAGGAGAAAGAAAACCAAGAATTTATACTTCAAGGACGAATGAACGGACGGATAAATAGATACTATTTGTTTCCAACAAACAGACAGAATGTTTGATAAACTGCTCAGTTCTGTTTTAGAAAAATAGCTGTTATCTTTGTTATTATTATTATTATCATTATTATTATTATTATTTCATTGATATTTTAAAGGGAAAGTGCTATACAAACTGAAAGAAGTTTGCCTAAATCAAAAGTTCCTGACTTGCTTTGTGGCTTTGTTGCCTGAAATCACGTTAAAAAAATAAATTAAAAAAAAAAAAAAGAATTCAGATTTTAAAATTTAAATCCGCCATCTTTGTTATGAAGTAGTTATGACGTAGCAATGGCCAAGCTGGTAATCTCGACTAAGGAGGATAGAAAAAAAAACTAAGAAAACAGCGGCGAGGAGAGCTAAACGACCCAATTCTCGACATGGATCTTCATTCAGACGTTGTAATGCGGCCAATCACGTTTAAGCCGTAAAGTGGCTCTTCTTCGGGAGAAGAAGAAATCGCTGTTAATGAAGCACCTCGGGAAAAGATAACAGGAGAAATATGCAAGCGCTGACGTCTTGTAAACTGCGAGTGGTGCTCTTGTGGCAACTGTTATGAGATGCGAGAGTATATGCTGTCAAGAAATGAATTTACTTGGAGATCGACTTCATCTGGAATCGAAGATAATTCGTCTCAAGTAGAATCTGTTTTTAAAGTGACCTTTTTTGCGTTTTTACAAAGAAACAGCGCAGTGCCGCGACAGATTTATTTCACATTGCTAATTGAGTGATGTAAAGTGATCATCGAAACAGCTAATAGAACCATAAATAAACAAGGTAAGAGTGTTACGTTAGATGTTTTTGCAAATTGTAATGACTTATCCCAGTTAACGGTGGCGATAAGTAGGTGCACTATGCATATTTCATAGTCGCTATCAAGTAAATTTTGCCGGACTTGAGTTCGTCTCAAGATAAAACAACACAAATACACAAGGAAATTTTTACAGGAACTTTATAACCATCCTTTTGTCTTGTAAAAGCTTGAAGCTCAGTAGATTGTGTCATATCGGTCATTGTTTGGGATATTGATCTTATTACAAATGACACCTCAGTGCTTAGCGAATTAGAATTTGTTTGTTTTAACTGCATTTGTCTGGCTTCCGTTCCGAACTGGAAAAAACGACAATTGTTTTCGAATTCCTGTGAAAAAGCGCTCTCAACAGAAGTAACATTTTCTAAACCGTACTTTCCCTTCAAAGAGCTCTTAAGAGAGCTTTAAAGAGCTCCGTCAAAAAACAAGCGAAATTGAAAGTACAACATACAACCAATAGCCGCGCTACTAAACATATCGAGTTTTTTAAAGTTTACGCATTTAAAGGTTACTATATTACTTTTTCATACTCACCAGCCATTAGTGCAAGAAAAATCATTCTCCAGAACATTTTGGCCAAAGTTTCCTTTCAAACTTTCAGATATGAATTCGGCATTTTTGAGATCACTGTCTCGTGAAACAGCGATGAAGGTATTGGTCTTTGTTCAGTGGCTTTGGGCAGACGTTGAACACAAAGATACGTTAGATCTTGAGCGAACAAGGAAGAAAGCAGAGACCAAACTAGGAGTGAGTTTCTAACACATTATTCCTTGGGTTTGTTGGCAATAAATTGACCAGCTGGGTCCGTATTTACATTTTAAATTGAGGCAATATAGATACGAAAATACGAATACGAAAGTGTCATGGAAACTGCAAAGAGGTAGCGGGTGGCTGTGAATTAAAAATTGCTTAAAGTGAACGTTTTTTTATTTTGTTGGTTAAAGAGGAAACGAAATCTTTCTCACCCTGGGTACTCTTCTCCATATAAACTCCCCTTAATACCGACAAAACAGTTTTCAAACTTGTTATTTTAATTTCTTAATATAAAATAGCGGATGACAAGTCAATGAGTCACACAACTGTTTTTTCCCGGTTTCTTTTGAAATTCTAATTCAACCGTAGCTGACGTATTTGTGTTAATGACATCACCACGGAGAGATGTGTAATGAATGAGGATTAAAATAAAACAAAGGGTGTCTAACTCAGTTGGTGTCCTTAGTGATAACTGGGCCGAATTTCCTGGTGTGCATGACGAACTGAAATGAGGTTGAGCAAGTTTTACTTGATTAAAGAAGAAATTTTAAAATGAGTATTTTATCATGTCTGCCAGGGGAAATTTTCGGCTTGAGCCTCCATCTAATCACAATATATTTTCATTTATTTGGCACCCCTAAATGAAAGACCGAAAACAAAAGATGTTTTTACTTCCACAATTTCAAACAGATACACCTTCAAGAATTTTAACTCCTTCAACTATTTAAGTGGCGATTCACGAATATGGACTTTCTTGAGAGACTACAAAGTAGCTAAGCTGACCGCAAATAGCAATTAAAGATTGTAAAATAGAGATTTTAAACATTACTATATTGGTATCAAAGGGAATTAAAATATTTCATTTTAATGCCGACAAAACGAGAATTATTAAGTCAAGGAGACAGAGAAAAACGAGAAAACGAAAAATAAAGACGCACTCTAGGATGTGATAACCTCTGCTACTTCTTTTACTAACGTCATGCAACGTCTGCAAGGCCTTCAATAATAAACCTACTGACGGAAAATTCTCGCATATTTTATCACTGCAATAAGGCGCCTTGGCCTCGTGTTTCTAACGAAAACTTCATAATTTTCACGTGACTAGCGGCGCACTTCAAATTTACAGTTTTTCTTGAAATATTACTTCTTCAGACTGCTTCACTTAGGCCCTACATAGCGATGTAAAAGGATTTGATGTCAGTCTCACTTATTGCAGAGTGAGACTATAAACGGTTTGAGTCCAAATCTTTCCCCCTTATGGCTTAAAAGGAACTTAACATTTTAGCTTGTAGATTCATTATAACATCTTCAATGTCCAATTGTCATAATTACACACATAAGTAGGAGGACGATGGGTGGATTAACATCGCCCATACACAGGTGACGAAGGATTATAAAGGATAAGGTTTTTCATATACAGCATTTCGTTTTGTTCCGATGTTATTTTCAGTTTTCTCCTGCAAATCAAACTGAAATCTGTGCTTGTGACTATCGGGTATCCAGCTATTAATCAATCGAAAAACGATACAGACGCGGTACAGAAAAAAACCTAATATTCTAAATCTACCACTCTTTGTTTTGTTTTCATTTGAAAACTGTCAGGGTATTTATATCAATGTCCTATGTTGACAATCACTGAGGCAACATGACTGGTTTTTGCAATTAAGATGCCAAACGCATGTCACTCTAACACATGGTGTTTCTTAGTCGTATATTTTAGTTGTCCTTATGAACTCATGTTTGGCGGAGGCAAATGCATTATAGCAAATAATCGCAATTGCCCTATCAATCTCTCATGTGGAAAAGCATTTGCTCCTTTGTCTGTCTTTTTTCCAGATTTTTGTTTTTGTTATTGTTTGTAAAAAAGTGACAACAAGACATACAATCCATAACATTAACAAAAGAAGAAGGAAACAGAATTGATTGGGGCTAGACTTCGTCATTCAGATACGCTACGCCCAGTCCTTAGATGGCCCATGTATGCGCAGACCGCGGAAATTCTAACCATTCCGTAATTTAGCCTATTCTCACAATGTTCTGCAGAGCAAAGGCGGTGCAGTAACGTCTAAAGCAGTTTTACGAGACCATATCAACCAAATTACAAAGCCTCAACTTTGCCTCGTTTTTTAAAGGGGGACACCAAAATTGTGTTTCGTATAGAAGAGAACAAACCTACGCTGTAAAGGAACATGCTAAGAGTAATGTGGTCTCAATCCTCACGGAGAGCTTTTATTTCAAGTGTTAAATCTTGATCGTTTCCGCCCTTTTGAAAGCGGATCCAAATCTCATACATGTTTATTCATCCACTGAATAAACACTCTGAGAAAATGAAATATCGTTATGTGCGGTCATTAGGAGTTAGATTAATTTATTCAAAATGCATATGCATCTACAAATGGCAAATCATGGGTAAAAACTGAAAAGTATAATATTATCTTGTATAGAAAATGGTGCTCTGATTGCAAATCACAGACAGTGCACTGACAAGCCGACTTAAGGTTGGCATTAGCTGCCGAAAAACTTTTAAAAAATCAGGACTTTCTTTTGTAGAGATAATGAATTATCTTTTTTTCCGTATTCTTTTTTTGTTTAGCTTCGCCTTTTTTTCTTGGCTTTCCAGTTAATGTTCCATTTTGATATTATATAATATCTTCCGGATTTCTAACTTGCATTATACTGCTTAGGTATGCCTTACTACGAAATTTCAATTTGCTGTTATGTACCATGTAGCATGTTGCAAACTACATAGAGGTTTAAGTTGTTCAATACTTTTTTAGTTTTTTCGGTGTCACTCAGTGGCTGAACCTTTATTTTTCTCGGCGCAGCAATGGCTGCGGAATCCTCATTTACTTCCGAGGGCATTACAGATGTTTGCTTTGAGCTAGTCCCATCATCCATTGCTGGTAAGATTGCCTGAAACCTTCTCCTCAAACGAGCTCTTATCTATAAATCACAAGTTTCATTAGCCACTTTATTACATTCAAAGAATTTGAAATTCGTAGTCTTTTTGTTTTTGACTTTGTATTGTTCTATGGTATGGATGGAAATTCAATAGCGGCCAATTTTCACAAGCCATAACGAAATTTGACGTCATACAGTTATCTCTGTTTAGTGTGCATCAGTAGACTTTACGTAGCACCCTTCTCCTGACCAGCCAATGGAACTGAAGCGTCAGATGGATAATTTATCCATCAAGTGAGACTCTAGTGCACAAGTCATGCGAACGGGGCCCCATATCTAATAATATATATTAAATATATGTGAGATCACTTGGGGTGGCTATATGGTCTTACCCCCATCCAAGCATCAGCACTGCACTGATGAGGCCCAGAAGGCCGAAACAGTACTGTCTGCAGTTAGTTATATATATCTAGTTTATATATTTATCTAGTTTGAACACTCTGGCATGGCTTAGATGATACCACATGTGTGAGATCACTTGGGGTGGCTATATAGCCTTACCTCCATCCTAGCATCAGCACTGCACTGATGAGGCCCAGAAGGCCGAAACAGTACTGTCTGCAGTTAGTTATATATATATATATATATATATATATATATATATATATATATATATATATATAACTTATCAAAGTAATAAAAAAAAGGAAAAAAAGAAATGAATAGTTCCCACTTTTTAAAGCTTGTAGCAAACAATGGAGGAGGAAAAATAATTTATTTCTTTTTAAAAGAAGCTTACCGATATTGTTATAATTTTCAGTTTACACAACAATCAGTCTCACTCTCAATGATTTCTTAGCAATCAGTGTTGAGCCACTTCTTACGGCTATTCAGTTTATCACCAAATAGAGATATCAACCTTGAGTTGGAAAGGACTGATAACATATTACTTCGAGTCTTGAATGGTTCACCTAACGAGCATTAGCTGTTCATCTGACGAAGACGTTTTGAGTTATCTCGTCAGACGAGCAGCCACGTGAATTTATATGTCATTCGTGAACAAGATTTAAAAGGAAGTTAAAATCGTTGCAACAGTTTTTGGTCTCCTTCTGTGTAATTATTATTTGTTTTTATTTCTTTTCTCTACTTTCTTTTGCCATAGCAAAAATTTGGACTTACACTGTGCGAAAATATGCTTAACAGCTAAGATGATTTTACGGAAGCAAACAGGCCTTAATAACAAACACAACTTTATTGCACGAAACTCACAAACACTACTTAAAGCACTTTGTTAATAAGCTTTCACATTAGAATTACAATCAAAGGCAAATTTGCGGAGAAATTGAATCTATTAAAATTGATAGGCGAATACTACTTCACTATTACGTAATTAAACAATTTAGAAAAAAAATTTAAATGTCTAGTACGCAATAATACCATGACCTCACTGTTCTTTTGGGCAA
Organism: Pocillopora damicornis; assembly: GCF_964200805.1. Lineage (NCBI taxonomy): Eukaryota > Metazoa > Cnidaria > Anthozoa > Scleractinia > Pocilloporidae > Pocillopora > Pocillopora damicornis. Next base: position 4,980,692 of record NC_142670.1, read on the forward strand.
AGCTTAAAATACTGAAAGGCGAATGAATTCTGGATCAAGACAGATTTAGAAACACGCAACACACAAACGATCCTTTACATTCACCATACACTACAGAAAATAACCGAGGCCCCTAAAAAAATAGCGAGAAATGGAATCTTTCAAAACTGGCCAAAAAATTTGTGGGAACTATTCCATGTACTGAAATAAGAAAGGAACGGAAGTTAGCACATCGTGATTGCAATGAATCGAAAATTGTAAAGGATTTAATAGTCTTAAGGTCTAATCAGCCGTGTAGACCAAAAATACAAGCTATACCACGAACAATTTTAATCCTAAATTTCTTTTTTTTCTATTTTAGACATATTCAAATCCCGAAAGATCTGTATTAAAACACTTCCAATTCGCACGAGCTTGTCCCTTGCTCTTTAAGAGAATCTACCTTTATGAAAATATTGCCAATCATTTCGTCCCCTTTCTAAAGAGTGATCAGTTACCGTAAATCTTTAGGTGAAGAATATCAAGGGTGCCCCTTACTCTTCACAGGTGGGGCAGTGAAGCAGGAGGAGGGGGGTGATCTGTTTATGTCCATATGTCACGCAAACTTTATCAATATTAGGTTAAGAGAAAGGACTTACAAACATAAGTTAAAGTACCATGAATCCCGCCAATTGATCAAAATTAAATGGGTAAGGCTTTTAAGTCCTTATTGCTCCCCCCCCTCCCTCCTCCCCCTAGTTGCTAAAAACGTGCTGGTTATCACTTTTTTTTTTAAGTATTTCGTAACTCGACTTGCCCTCACGTGATGTACAGATCTCTGCGGGTGAAGATGTTTGAAATTGATCCTCCTGGGAGGTTTTAATTTGCAGCAGGCAAATGCACTGCTCATTTTGAGCAAGGTGTCGCGCAAGTGCCAACACTCAGTCGGTTTGCTCTTTGCTTTCTTTGTTGTCGTCTTCGTTTCTCCAGCAAGAGGAGGTATGTCGATACGGGTTTCCTTTATATAGTCATAAAATAGCTGAAAGGGATTATTGACGTGAAACATCTATTTTATACTGATAACAACGTAGACTAGAAAGAAAATAAATAAAGATAGAAACGGGGGGGGAAGGGTACTTAGATGCAATAGAACAATTTACCGGATCGCAAAATAGAGTGTGCATCATAAGTCCTGGACAACTGCAAACAAGAATAACTAGTATTTCAATGCGTCTTTTTTTATTTCTTAAGAGCTCTTGGTCTCAAGGCCGAAAAGGAAAACATTGCTACTACCACACCAGGTCTGTTCGCATGCAAGAAGATCTCCTTTCAGTATCATTTCTATGGCGGAAAGCAAATAAAAGTCTTTGCCTCCGTTGGCCATACAAAGAAGAGCCATGTCCTCATAATGGTGGCGCGATCTGGGTTGACGATGTCATTGAAAGTGGATTCACAGCATGCGTTGGAGACAGCTCGAACAGTACTAAGGAAGTGAACTGGATTACTGTTCGGACCGCACCGTCGGGATCGCAAATAAGCACCAAATTGCTGAGCTCTTGGACAACTGGGACGGAATGTGAGAGGATGGATTTCCAACAGGTAGAGTTGTGTTAATCAACGATTGATTAAACAAGCGTGCTTTCGAAAACAAAGGCACTTGACCTTCCATTAAACTCGCAGTATGCAATGTTCGATAATCTTTTATAACCCGCTAACCCTGTGCAAATCCTTACGCTTTCTCTGTTAAAGAAAAAAGCTCTTATCCTTTCGGATCTCAAAGATGTTAGCGTTGTTCCTTTCCAACCTATGTTTAATTTATAGCCTCACTAAACCCCATTTACTTTATTAACCCTTTAAGACCCAATCGTACAAATTTGTACGATTCAACACGTGGTCTTCAAAATGTGGGCTTACTTCGACTGGCATTCTGGGATTGAAGTAAAAAGCTTATTATTGGATACGTTGAAATGTTATGCCTCTTATCGAGTCAGTTCCTGGCGAATTCCTGTTCGCAAGACACAGTTTTTTCTTCGATATTTTCTTGTGTGAATACTGCTGGCGATTTAAAGATGGCGGCGCGTTATTTTACTTTGGAAGAGGTTCTGGAGAGAGTTGTAAATGATGAAGAAGTCAGTGATTTCGATGATGAAAGCGAGGAAGACTTACCAGATGTGTCAGAAAGCGAAAACAATGGCGATTCAAGCGAAAGTGAGAGTGAATTCATCGAAAATAGCGATGGTTCTGGTAGGTTTGTGCTCTTTGTTTACATTTGGAGAAAAATATTTTTCATTTACGAATAATTTCACTTCGTTTTTCTTTGTCTTCTTATGTGAATTTCTTTTTATAAACATGCAGATGTTAGCAATGAAGAAGTCAGTGATAATGGCGGACGTGATCGTAGTGTGAGTCCTACAAGTACTCGTGGTCGAGGAAGAGTTGCGCGTGTAAGACGAGGGCAAAGACTGCGCTTCAGGGGGGTTCCTCGAGGATCTCGCCGTGGTCGCCAAAACAGAAGACAACCACGCAATGCTGATCCAGAATTGCAGTGGTCTAGAGATGCAGGAATTCACACAGCATCCCAACCATTCACTGAGCCAGCACCAGGTCCTTCTAGACGATTTGTGAATCCAGAGAACAATCCAGCTAAGTTTTATTTTGATCTTCTTTTCACTGATGACATCTGGCAAATGATTGTCCGGGAAACCAACAGTTATTATAATTTTATGGTTGGAACTGACCCAAACAAACATAAACAGGCATGGCACCCAGTTACAAGGGAAGAAATGGAGGCTTTCATAGGCATAATAATTTTGATGGGCATTATCAAGCTTCCACGTTTTCGAATGTACTGGAAAGAAGATTATCTTATTTACCAAGAGGGTATCAGCAATGTAATGTCACGCACCAGATTTTTACAAATCTGGCGTTATTTCCACCTGGCTGATAATTCTGTTGCACCCCCAGTTGGTGATCCTGGATATGATAAACTTTACAGAGTCAGAGAATTTCTGAACATTATTTCCCGCAACATCGGCAGGGAGTATAAGCTTTCAAGGGATATTGCAATTGATGAAACCATGGTCCCTCACAAAGGCAGACTGTCGTTCAAACAGTACATCAAGAACAAACCAACCCAATGGGGGATAAAACTCTGGGTGTTATCAGAGTCCCTTACTGGCTATGTGTACAAATTTCAAGTGTATCTTGGTAAAGAGGGGGGCAACACAGAAAAAAAATTGGCTCGGCGTGTTGTAGGCTCACCCAAATCTTATAGTGGCACAAAGAAACCAACATCCTGCAAACCCATCCATCACCTCCTTACCCTGACGAGAAACGATGATCGGTTCCTGGTTCTTGTATGTTTGTATTTATGTTCTTTTCATTAGTAAAGTTTTCACTAAATAGTTAATCGTTATATACTGCCAAATTTATTTGTGTACTTAATAAATATTAGTTGCACCAAATTTTATTTATACGGTTCAGGCCTGATTACCAGTAAAATGATCAATCAGTATATCATATACTCGTGTTCTCTGGCAACTTGATTCCAAGACAAATAATTTTTCCATAGAATAACAATGATGCCAGAAATGTCTCGTTAAATATCATTAATCAAGCTAAGACTGTGGTTTAGAAAATTACTTAACAGCTGGACGAAGAAAATAGCATAAATAAAAATTGAATTAATTTGAATCAGCTACAGCCTAAGCAACATAAGTGAAGCTGTTTGCAACCTGGCCTTTGATTAAATGCATCTGGAAGGAGTTTTTGGACTCTTCTTTTGAAACGCCCCCTTATCTAGATACGAATAAGGTCAAATTAGGGGCACTTATTATTTGTCACCAGTTTTCTTGATATGAATTACAGAGAATCAAAATTTATATTTACCTCACTATTTCCCAAGCAGTGAAAGAAGAAAATGAATAATCCCTTTAAAGAAATAAAATATGACTTTATTGGTTGATAAATGAACAAATAGGCAAATATATGCAGAAAAAAAGTAGCTTTACCCTTTTTGTCTGTTTTGTTTTGTTTTTTTCTGTCGTGAATGTAGGGTTGTGTTTTCTAGAACAACTCCGCTGGAGATCTCCTTTCCTTATCATCTATGATCGATTACTTATTTGAGGCTTACTTTTCCGAATACAACTCTATCCGTCAGAAGTAATCGATTCATGGTGACTTAAGCAGAGCTTTGGAGATAAAAATGCAATTTCAAAAGGAAGGTTTAAATGGTCTTGAGTCGGCTTTTTTTCGGAGAGTCACGGGTCTGGTTTCTAAAAGAAAATCTGAATTATCTTTCGATATGGAGACGTTTTTCAGTATTTCTGACACGCATCACGCCGTAAGTACGCCCTTATTTCTACCCATGAGCAAAAGGTTGTAGATGACTTTACCTGAGTGGAATTAAGGATTACAAAAATGTAGGAGAAGGCGATGTGTAACGGCGCAAGGAAGCCAATCAGCCACGTAACATCCAACAATGGAGCTAACACCAGGCATGCACGGACACCAAGCCTGGAGGATGAATATTCGCTCTGAAAACACGAGCTTTTTATCTGAATTCTGGATTTTTTCCCCTCCAGTAGAAGTAAAGAAAGATTGAAAACTCTTGGCTTAAATTAAACGCAATGAATAGCCAAGACCATTTTGGAAGGCTGGATATTTATATTAATAAGTCCTTGCACTCCCTGGAGTCCTGGTTTAAAAAATTTAGGAGGCAGGGAAAGGGGAAGGTGACACGAGGGCACCAAAGTCCTTCCCCCGTCCGCGGTTTTTTTTTTTCTTTTTTCTGTCCAGGGTCATGCTTTCAGGCTTCCACCATTTTGGATACAGTCTATAAAATAAACAAACTTTCAAACTTACCTTTCATCATTAACAAAAGTTTCGATTCCATCATTTCCTGTAGCGATACCCAGACATACAACAACTATGATTGCAGGCAGTCCTAAAGAAAGTAATAACGAAAATAGGTTATTACGCGATTATGTAAATTTCCAATCTGTATTTTATGTTTTTAGTCATGAAACCTTTTGATTGTGAATATGAAATTACTAATACACCGTGAATTAGAAAAGCTGAGTGATTTCAGTCAACTACATCTGCAAGCATGTTTAGGTCTAGTGAGCACCGGAAATATTTTAAGATTGACTAAGGTACACCTCAAGACGATCCAACGGTTTTCAAAAACTGCGCATGTTCATTTGACGAATTAAAAAATGAAGCCATTTTAAGAAAGTTTATTCGTATCGGTTTAAGCCAATCACAATCAAGATATTTTGTAGAGTACATTCTTTAAGACCTATCCTTTTTTTTAACATATTCCTCACCCCAGCAAAAGCCTTGATAGCGATACATTTTGTCGGTAATGTTGTAAACCTTTACAACAAATAAATAGATATAAATCCCCTCGACAAGCATCCAGCAAAAACTAGCCATCAGGAAATACTGCATAAGAGCTACCACAGCTAGACAGGCAGCCTGCAAGGAAAAGGTAATCCGTAAAAATGTAATAATTCGCCCGTCAAATGGTATTTGTCAAAACAGTAATCCAAAAAACAGAAAGAAACGAAACCAAACAAAACAGAACGAAAATTGTAAGAAAACAAACAAAAATTGCAACATATATAGAGAATGTGCCAACAAAAAAAGAGCAAAAATATCCAAGCAAAAAGAATCACTCTATGGATCAGTCAGTATTTAAATCAATAAGAAGCTAGATGTATTAAAAAAACAAGCAAACAAACAAATAAACTAACAAATCAGAAGAACAGCAGCATCAACTAAGCAACACGAAAATAGGAGTTCAAAGAGTCACCTGGTTTCCCGTGGAGTCAATTCCAGCGAAAAAGATGATTTGTCCTGCTCCAATGCAGGAAGTCAGACTAACCCGTATGTGACACAAAGCTGAATTTCTGTCTCTGCAAACAAGCCAATAAATAGTAACGAAATGAAATTCATTTAGCAGTCAGAAAAAAAAAACAAAGCTAAGGTCAATGAATGGCAAAAGAAACCATCTAAAAGATAATTGTAAATCATCCACCAAATGGAGGAATAAATACGCTGACATAATACATGTTTACATTAATTGATTAGTGAATAACGAATGGATAAAAGAATTGTGACTTAAAATTTTCCATTTTACGGTCACGTTCATTTGAAGCAATTTCCACTCCTTGGCGAAATATCATTTTTAAAGAAAGATCATCTCAGAACGTTTGATTTCTTTTCCAGGTATGAGCAGTCCGTTTTGACATCGATGTAGAACTGATCTAATTCCATTCTTCTAAATATAGTTAATCTCCTACAATTCAGTAATATAGCAGTGTTAGTTAAATGTACTTACGTGAGCTGAAGATAGCTGATAACCGTGAGTATAACTCCAGTGAGAGATAAGGCCATCCCCACTCGAGTGAGGAGTGTCAGAATTTTGTCATGCTCATCTGACGAACGAGTTTTATCCTGATTGAAAAACTGTAAACGTCATAATTATTTTATTTTTTATTAAAGGAAATGTACATTTTAATGAACATAAATGAATGCGATACTTTTCATGCCTCTCTGTACCTTTTCAGATGTATATGACATTATTTTGTAGTAAAAAATAATATCCACCTTCCTGTCATCAGCATCGTCGATGAAATCCATGAGTACAGCGAAGTGAGTGAGATGATTGCAAACGCATTCCGTATGGTGATCGGATATCATCTTTGTTTGACATCCTTTACTTGACCAGCTCCCAAAGCTTTAAAAAAGAATTTGATAAGGAGAAAGGAGTCAAAGCAGCTTATTCGATTGGAACCCCTTCCTCCCTCCACCTGAAAAGACTTCACTTCACTCCACCAAATGCTGAAAAGTATTTCGGATACTTTTACATTCCGCTCAAATAGTTTTAGCCCCGATGAAAAACTGGAAGAATTCACGCCATTGATAAAATTTATGTCACAGTGGTGCTTACTTTTCTTCAGAGAATCTCCAGAATACACATATTCTTTTTTTACGATTCACCTAAAGGAAAAAAAAATCGAGGCTCGGTGATGCATTACTAGTAGCTCACTCATAACTATAGAATATTAACGTAACCCTCCAGGTAAAATAGTAATTCTAAACATGAAGGTCCTTGGGACCACCCATTAGCGAGATCTAACATCCATTTTGTGGTGACTGCTAGGTGACGAAATTTGAAAATTGGCGGGAAGCCTAATGGGATTTATAATAAAGTTCGGATATAACACGCACTGTCATTGGTTGAAAGAGCGTGCTCTATGAGAGTATAGAGCATAGAGCTGAGCTAAAGCTGTCACGCCATCTGCCAAACTGTACTATGTTCGAGCTTTTCAGGGACTTCTTTTTAGCTTTTTTCCGATAATTGAAAGTGAAATTTCGGAACTGAAGCGAGCCGACAAGTAGCAACAGAAGAATCAAACAAAGGTTTGTAAACATACCAGGCGCCGTAACTTACGTTATTAAAACGTGAGCAGATACGAAAATCCTCAAAGGAAAAACAAAATAGACATTCGAGGTTTTAAAGATTGATTCACGCTCAGTTAGATTGCAAGCTTTCGTACGGATATAAAAATCAAACACAGCTAACACTCATATAGTAAATAAAGTTCAGTGTTCGAAAACAAAACAGAACAAAACAGAAATGATGAAAAATATAACCAAACTGGCATAACTGTTAAAATTCATTCTAATCATGACGGTGTCTGAGCAATTATGATCATGCTGAAGTCCATCGCGGCTCGCTCATCATGGCGATCTCCGGTCATCACAGCAAGCCTCAGAAACTACATCGGCCGCCCTTCGAGTGAAAAAATAAGAGCTTGCTCTGATATCCTTTCCGATGCGTTGAGTGGAAAGTCACATCTGTCATTGCAGCCGAGTTTTGCGACGCTGTCATCCCGAGCGGTCTTCATGTTCCACTTCAAGATTCTGTATTAGAGACTTAAAAACTTCAGGCAAAAGTGTTAAATTCGACCTATCGAACCATTTTAGTTTGTAAACTATCGCAGAAGGTGAACTTTGATGGTTTTTTAACTTTGATGGTTTGACACTTTTGACAGCTTTAGTCTTGTACAACCAATCAGATTATTTGAACCATTCTAACAGGGATTCTGATTGGCTTATTGCAGCGTGCTTTATGAGAGTATAGATCATGCTGACGACACTGTTGTTCGCTTTGGAAATAAAGTTTGTTTTGAAAATTGAAAGTAATGCTTGGGGAATTTAATGGATTCTTTATTATAAAACAAATAGAGAAGCCTTGGCTGTGCTCTGTTCTGTTATAAAGCATGCAGGAAGCGGCTAGAGCACTCAAGAAGTGGGAAGAAACACTCGACTACGTCTCGTGTTTCTCCCTACACTTCTTTCGTACTCTAGCCGCTTCCTGCGTGCTTTATAACAGAACAGAGCACAGTCAAGGCTTCTCTATTTGTTAAGTAATGCTGATTTACTAAGTCTTGGGCAGTCTTCAAATCGTTAGCCAGTCATTAAATCCCAGTTTGAATTAAGGTAAAAGATGACAACATAATCACCTATATGTGGGATGCATGAACTGTTGGTGTTCCCCTTTCATGAAACAAACAAGCAAACAAGTAACGTCAATTAAATTAAATGAAAAATAAATAAATAACAGATAACGAAAGAGTAATTGACTCGTAAGGCGTCATAGCTATAGTATATTAACGTAACACTCAAGTAAAATAGTAATTCTTCATATGAAGGTCCCTGGGACCACCCATTAATGAAATCTAACATCCATTTTGTGGTGGCTTCAACTTGACGAAATTTCAAAATTGGTGGGAAGCCTAATGAGGTGCAATGCTGATTTACTAATCAAGCATCGGGAATTCTTCAAATCGTTAGCCAGTCATTAAATCCCAGTTTGAATTAAGGCAAAAGATGACAACATAATCACCTATATGTGGGATGCATGAACTGTTGGTGTTCCCCTTTCATGAAACAAACAAACAAACAAACAAGCAACGCCAATTAAATTAAATAAAAAATAAATAAATAAAAGATAACGAAAGAGTAGCGTATACACCTGCGCGTTCTTAAAAACCAATGTGATGTTTTCTGTTAGAACATTAGGCGGAGGGTCTATTACAGCGGACATAACTACACTGTCAAGTATCCTGAAATAAAGCAAATCGAATGATCACAAAACAGTAAAATAATTTTTTCTATTTGTTCTTCAGTTATCAAATAGATTATACATACTTTGTTTTGTTATCTCCCTCAGTGTCAGCTGAATAGTTTGAAAAAAAAGCTTAGCAAGATTGCTGTATTCGAGCCCAAGTACTGTGGAGTCTGTTAAAAAGGTAAATGAGAACTGCATTGATTTCGGCTTCCAAAACACTGCAAAAAAAGTGGTGTTCACCCGTTCGGAAAATAAGTTGTGAATATTTGAAAACGCAGCATTATTCACGCATTTTCTGACATTTTCCGAAAAGAAAATCCAACGTTCTCCCGTTGTTTTCGAGTCGGCAAATTGGAGTATTCGTTCCATTATCCAGCAATTTTCCTCCACAGTGAACTCTATGAAAACGATTGTTTTCTTAGTGTTAAGAGTACGGTTAACAGACGGGAAAACAGTTTGTATTCCATTGTTTACTGGTGTTTTCCCAGTAACAAAACATTGTTTTCACAGACGTTTTCCGTTGAAGACAATGCGTTTTCTTCCATTTTCTAGGACAGTAAATGCGTAGATAACGCTTGAAAACCAAGTGTCGTCCAACGTTCACGGGTTGGCTAACAAATTGAAATACAATATTTTCTAGCGTTTGCAGCTGTTTGCGTTGAGAAAACGCGTTGTAAGTGGCGGTTCACCACCCGAATGCGGTTATTCCCACGCATTTTCTTGTATTTGCCGTTCGATTATCGTGCGGAAAATGGCATGTATTCCTATATTCATCGGTGTTTTACACTGTCAACCATTTGGAAATTTATATTTACATTTACTTCTCTCGCTCATAATTTCTTTAGCTCCAGGCTCCCTTGATCTAGAACGATTTTGAAGAAGTTCTACCAGTCGCTGAATCCACTTCGCAAATCAAATGATCCATTGAACTACTTGGAATCATTCCCTCCCGTATGTGACGCAAGCAATAAGAGCCTTAACATAAATTTTTTTGAAGCCTTTTTATTACCAATTAATCAGAACCTTTTACATGTATCATCCAGTTCAACATTTCGAGCTGTTTCCTTAATTTTGATAAACATCACAAAAATACTCAGAAAATTTCTAGGCTCAAACATTAGAGTTTGAAAAATCCTACTCAACACCATCCTCAAGTGTAAAAGAACTTTTGCAGTTGAACTTAAGGAACATAGCAGGGCCTCTAGAAGTAAATATCCCATATTTAATCTAAATCAAGAACATCCATTAATTACTGCTTTACTCTAATGGATCCACTGTAACCAAAATTGCCTAGTAAACAATAACAGCATTCATGGAAAAAAAAAAAAAAGAAAATAATTACAATTTAATGGCCCAGAGCAATTTCTCTGGCACTTCATTGTGGCTTCTGGTACTTGGACAGCCAACCTGCCTGTTTACAGACTGCCTCCTTTGTTGGGTGGACATATTTGCCCTATGCCGTGAGTCCAGTTCTTTGAAGAAAGAAGAAACCTCCTCTGCCCTCCAGACAAGATGCTTTGTGGACAGGGTGTCATCCTCGCCATCAGATTCATCTGAGGATATCATTGACAAATGCAATGCCTCGAACAATTCTGACTTCTTTTCTTCCTCAGTAACCACTCTCAGTCTCTTCTCCAGTTTCTAGGGTAAAACATGAAAAGTTTAAGACTTAGCAGACTTTCATTAAATAAACAATAGTTGTGGTTAGGAGAGATTACATCATTTGAAATAGATGTTTCTCTCTAACTCATAATACTTAAAGACATTTCCAAAACTGCTTGGCTCATTGCACAACTAACATGACATTCAATTTTCAATATTAAACTAAGCTCAAGCAGAAAAACATCAATACTGGCAATCTCCACAATCACATAGGGTAGAGAAATAAAGGAAAAGAAAGAATTTAAGAGGTGAATGAAATGGTCCACAGTTAACTTTTTGTGTAGAAACATCATTGAAGCAAGCTAACTCTTACCCTTTTAATTCTTTGCCTCCTTTTCTGTTCCCTTTGGTACTGCTCATATGTACCATTTTCCATCTGCCTCCTCTTTCTTTTGTTGGAGGCAAAGTTTTGAGAGACAGCATCTGAAAAATTAAATATTTCTGAGGTGAGGCCAGGAAACCAAGGTTTAATACTGAAGCTGTACCCGAGAAATTATTTGACTAGCTTTATACAGTTAATGTGCCAGAGCTAAATTCATTTACTCTGTTTGAAAAAGACAACATGTAGGCATTGTGAGCCAACTTAGGTGATGTAAACAGAGCAGGTTTCTTGCGGTTTAACTTTAAAAGAAATCAATCCCAATGAAGCAAAAGTTGAGTGAGATATCCATTGAGATATCCATATCCATTGAGATATCCTACAATAAAACATTTATAAAGCCCTTGTGTCACTGGTCAGAGTTGTTCTTGGCATAAAATGTTTTGTATCAGCAGATCTACAGTGTAATTTGAACCTTACCCTGTTTTTAGATCAAACTTGAATTCAAACCTTTTGAAATTTACTCAAACATACAAGCTGATAAGATAATAGAGTGTTAAAAAGCCAAACAAATTTTTTTACCCTTTTAATTCTTTGTCGCTTCTTTTGCTCCCTCTGATAATGCTCGTAAGTACCATTTTCTTCCTGTCGTCTACGTTTCTTTGATGATGCAAAGTTTTGAGAAATAGCATCTGAAAGGAAAGGTAAGTACGCCACAATCAGTTATATGAAAAAGATTGTCAATTTTCAGGGTTGTAGTGAGCAAGGGGCAAGATGGGGCACTTGTCTCAAAAAAATTCAACCCAAAGTTAAAGACAAATTGTGTTTATTTGGCAAAACAATCCCCATTCAATCATACCTAGAATTCTTCTTTCTGTACAAAGAGAATCATTTTGAATCTGCTCTACTTCTTTGACCTCTTTCAAGATGGTGGCTACTACAGCTAGGTTTGGTGGTTCATTCTCTCTGTAAGAAATTGAAATAATCCCATCCATTAATAATCTGAAAATCTAACTGCGAAAGATAACTTTTGAGTTAAAACAGGATAAAACAGAGTTCTTGTGCTCAAGTATAAAGTGCAGATTAAAAAATTTTTTGTTCCAAATGTTTGGGCTTAGCCATTCAACAGTGGAAGTCTGATCAGCAGGTGATGTTTTGTTGAGAAAGTTACTTTCTGTCTCTCATGGCCCAGAGATCTTTCTCAACAACATATCATCTTTTGACTTCCACTGATGAAGAGCTCAGCCCCAAATGTCTACAACAAGCTACACAATCAGCCAGCTAGCTCACCATCAAATAATTTTTTTTGAGCATCCAAAGGAAGACATTTCAAGCAAAAAACATTTTTTTTTAACTTTTCAACAACTTTTTGTTTCTACATTAGCTTATATTATATAACTTTAAACATGATTTATTAAGCTTAGGCTTACTTCTTGTCAGTGTTCCATGCAAGGCCTAACTGTTCAATCTTTGAACGAACATAGTGCTGTGAACGATAACAGTTCATTAGTATTAAAAGTGCGGGTTCCACGTATTTCCAAACTGAACAATGAAGAAATTATTATTAAAGATTCCTCGGCGCCTTTGAAACAGGACACAAGCGGTCTGTCAAACACATATAAAGGCGGTTGTGCGGCAAGAAAAACAATAGGTGTGAGAAATCGAAAATTTGTATGGCGCGCATTTTAAAACCAGCTCTCGAGTTTGGTTAGCAAGCCGCAAAATTTTTGAAAGCAAGTCATCATATTAATCTAAGCTGCGTAAGAAACATGCACTTAGAATAACGTATATGTTGTCGACTAAGATTACTCACCGAGAGATCTGGATGGCGGGCGATTTTTCTTTTCTTTGAAGAACTTGGTGGCGTTAGCATTCCGAAAGCGCTTCCCTCTGCGATTGCAGGACCGTCCACAACTTTTCTTTCTAAAGCTGCAATCTTCTCCTCCAAGGCTTTGAAACCGGTCTCGATTCGCGTCTCGATACTCTGCAGCTTGTTAAGGATGGCATCGGAAATATCGGTCTGGTTTCCCTCAACGATTTGAAGTGAATCGTTCACTTGTCTCAGCTGCGCCATGACTGACGATTGATCTGTTGTGTCCAATTTCTTTTGAACTTCAGTAAGTTTCGTTAAAACGAGGCGGAGTTCTGAAGGACTGGCGTTTCCAATTCTAGAACTTGCCATTTTCGATCGAAAGTTAAACGAAAGATCAACACAGTAGCGTCTGCAGTAGAGTCAACTTGTTTGTTGTGCACTTGGAGGTTGTTATGATATGCAAAAAAAAAACCTTCCGGACATCAACGTTTGTTTTTTTTCTTTCTTATGTAACTCTCAACTGTTATGTAATCACTTCGGACTACTCACGTGTCAGTTCTCGGGTTACACGAAAAAAAACATATTATATAATAAGAGAGTCGCTATCGCGTTGTTGTTGTTTCGTTAGCTCTAAAGGTAACCTGCCTCTCAAGTGATTAAAGTTTGTGTTCAAAGAAGCTTACTGGACTCAGACTCACTATCTTGCTCTCTCGCGTCCTAAAGGACAAAACTTGGTGTCAGGAGTGGGATCACGTTTCACGAGCTTTGTTGTTGTTGGTGGAAGTTTATTTTATATTGGTCATGACCTCGACCTCTGCTAGTCAGCAACCTTCTGGTTCATCGGCTGCTGCACCGATCTATACCACCACAGTACCGCTAGCCAAACCTCCAGATCCTCTTAATCTCGAAGACAGGTCACGTAGAGGCGATAACTGGTTACACTTTAAGAGAGCATGGCAAATCTATGAACGGGCGGCTGGGATAAGTCAAAAGGACGGCCCAGTCCGTGTTGCTCATTTTCTTAACATCGTTGGAAGAGAAGGAGTCCAATTGTTTGACACCTTTACCTTCGCTGAAGACGAAAGCGCTGACAATATTGATGACGTCCTGGCTAAATTTGAATCTCGTTGTTTGCCGCAGCGAAATCAGACGTATGAACGGTACCTCTTCAACAAGAGAGAGCAAGAACCAGGAGAAAGTGTCGATCAATATTGCACAGCACTGATGCGCCTTTCTGAACACTGTGGGTTCCTAACCCTAAGAGACAGCTTGATAAGAGACTGCCTCATCCTTGGAGTCAAGAATGATCGGTCACGCAAGAAACTTTTAGAGAAGAAAGATCTCACTTTGGATAACGCGTTGGATATCCTGCGAACACAAGAGCTAACTGATATACGCGCTTTAGACATGACAACTGAAGAAGCCAATGTGAATAGGGTAAAAGCCAAGAAAACGAAACCGCCTAAGACCCAGACTGAGGATACAACACCGCATAAACACACTTCAGGTAAGAAGCGGACTCCTCCGTGGAAGTCAAGAGGGAAAAGTTCTGGTAACCCCGACAATGTATACACACGAGAATGCAAGTTTTGTGGTACTGTTCACGAGATGAAAAAGTCAGCTTGTCCAGCAGTTGGCAAGAAATGCACCAAATGTGGCAGAGACGGACACTTTGCAAAAAAATGCCACTCTCGCTCTGTCAATCACGTACAAGATTGTGAAATCTACAGCCACAAACCCTCCCCCACATCAGCTTATGTAACGGCGTGCCTTAACAATAATGCCCAAGTACAACTTCAGATAGATACAGGTGCTTCATGTAATATTCTCCCCAAAAGTGCCTACATCCGGGCTACAGGAGACAAACAGTGTACAAACCTTGAACAGTCGTTTACAAGGCTCATCATGCACAACAAGACTGTAGTCTGGCCACTTGGTCAAATCCGCCTACTAACTGAACGGAAAGGAAGAAAATATGGAGTTCTTTATCACATTGTGAAGCAAGATTTGACACCCCTCCTCTGTCGAACGACGTGTGAAAAGATGAACCTGGTCAAAATCTTGGATGCTGACGTAAATGCGATTCACGACGAAAGAATTGACGTCTCGTCAAATGTTAGAAGTGATCCTATCCTATATGAATTTACCGATATCTTCACTGGAATTGGCTGCCTTGAAGGAACCTACTCCATTCAAGTGGACGAAGGTTTCCGCCCGGTGGTACATCCCCCTCGTAAAGTGCCAGTCCCACTTCGAGATACCCTCAAGTTAGAGCTGGATAACATGGTGAAGAGTGGTATCCTCGCCAAGGTAGTTGAACCGACATCATGGGTCTCTAGGCTTGTCATAGTGAAGAAATCTAACGGGAAAATACGAGTATGTCTGGATCCTCGAGATCTCAACCGCGCAGTGAAACGCTCGCATTATCCACTTCCAACTATTGAGGAAGTAGCAACTCGCCTTAGTGGTGCTAAAGTCTTTAGCGTGTTAGATGCCAAATGTGGATTCTGGCAGGTACAACTTGATGGAAAGAGTAGTTACTTGACAACCATGAACACACTTTTTGGTCGCTATCGATGGCTCAGAATGCCATTCGGAATAAACTCAGCCCCAGAAGTATGGCAACAACGAATGCACGAGCTAGTAGAAGGACTCGCAGGTGTTGAAGTCATCGCCGATGATTTCCTAGTTTGCGGTTTTGGAGACTCTAATGAAGCTGCAATTGCCAACCATGATCAGGATCTCAAGGCTTTCCTCAGTCGCGCAAGAGAAAGAAACCTCACTCTCAACAGCGAGAAGTTGAAACTTCGACAGTCACAAGTTCCTTTCATAGGACACCTCCTTACAGCGGAAGGTCTAAAACCTGACCCGTTAAAGGTACAAGCTATAGTGGACTATCCGGTGCCTACCAATCTCGCTGAACTCAGAACATTTCTGGGAATGGTGCAGTATCTGGCGAAATTCTGCCAACATCTGTCTACAGCATCACAGCCCTTAAGACAGTTGGAAAAGAAGGAAATAGAATGGCATTGGCAACACCCCCAAGATAAAGCCTTTAAGGAGATAAAAGAGCTCATCACTAAAGCCCCAGTCCTACAGTACTTTGACGTGAGTAAGAATGTCACTATACAGTGCGATGCCTCACAGTATGGCATTGGCGCAACTCTACTTCAGGAAGGACAGCCAGTTCACTACGCCAACAGGGCACTGACGTCGACAGAGCAAAATTACGCACAGATTGAGAAGGAGCTCTTAGCTGTTGTATTCTCTTGTGAGCACTTCGAGCATTACATTTATGGCAAGCACGTCACAGTCGAAACAGATCACAAGCCACTGATTGCTATACAGAAGAAGCCAATCAATACAGCTTCTAAGAGATTACAGCGTATGATGCTACGTCTTCAAAGATTTGACCTGAATCTCACTTACAAGCCAGGCAAAGAGATGTACATCGCTGACGCACTTTCTCGCGTTCTACCTAAGCAGTCAAAGGTACCAAATGCTAGCACCTCATCCTGCTATAAAGATCTAGAAACTGTCAACTTTGTTGAAGACTTATCGATATCAGAGTCGACACTTGCCAAGTTTCAAGTGGAAACGGCCAAGGATGAATCTTTACTAGCGTTGTCACAAGTCATACGCGCTGGCTGGCCTACAAAAACTTCCATGGTACCTACAAGCGCACAGCTTTTCTTCAAATACCGAGATGAAATGACGCTCCAAGATGGCCTAGTTTTCAAAGGAACGAAGATCGTTGTCCCAGAGAGCCTTCGCCGTGACATGATAGAGGAAACACACAAGTCCCATCAGGGACTCCAAGCATGCCTTCGAAGGGCCAGAGAGGTTTTCTTCTGGCCAGGAATGTCTGCACAACTCAAGAATCGTATTGATAAATGCTCTATATGCCAAAGTGTG